>NW_027470550.1:0-36293 GCF_051020765.1 Lasioglossum baleicum
ATGCAGCAGTTCATCTATACAGGAAGATCTAAACACAACAAGAGTGCTCTTAGAAAACAACCTACGTGAAATAAATAACTGAAAGGAAAAATGGAAATTGAAGATTAATGCAAGTAAATCAGTATGCAAGTACATATAGTATTTACTGAGAACAATAACTCCTGTACCGCGATATATTAGCAATGAAATATTACATAGTTGTTTAAATATTATGAAATTCAAACAATTTAGTAAAATATTGAGGCATCAATAACACCAGAGTTGAGGAAATTTCAATGGGATTAGTTAATCACAACTGTTGATAGATTTTTACATGTCCGTAGTCGTCGAATGAATATGAGAAGGAAAATGGGAAAAAATGTTTTGATTCGAATAGAATTCGAGTAGAATTCGAGTCACTTTTTAATAAGCAATTTCCTTCATTATAATATATTGTAATATCTATCTGTGTTTCAGCGATGCGGTACAGCTTAATAATTTTGTTTGTTTGTCAACACTCTCTGTTAGCGTTTCATACGAGTAACTAAGTAATAGTTTGTTCTTACATTAGCAGCACAACTATGTTTCCGAAGTTTTTTGATCATTGAAAAATGGAAAATTTCTAGAGATGTGCGAAAAATGGTTTATTCAAAGTATCGTCTCACGTTAGCTACACGTTTTTAGCATCTTTCTCTCAACACGCGATTATCACGACGATAATACGTGTCTTTGTACCGGATACCGTTTATCCAACCAATTTTGCACTTCCTCGAAATTGTCCAAGTGTAGCCCAGACAAGCCATGCGCCATCGACGTGCATAGTCGATACACTTAGTCGATAGTTAAACTCTTTACTTTTGTCATATCTAGTTATGAACTGCTGTCATGTGAATGCTTTAGCGAGAAACGTTCAGTTTTCACCGAGTTTCCAACTATGAACATCTTTATTTGCGACCGTTATTTGGAAAGTCACATCACGTGTGCTGGGTATGCATTGCGTTTTGAAACCGTGCTTTTGGGTATTCACCTAAAGGAAATAATAATTTATGCTGCTGCCGTTGCTAAATATATGGGTGAATCGAAATTATTTGTCAAGAAATTGGTTTCGCATTATGACGAAGCACAAACTTTCGATGATCTCTTCTGCATTGTTGCATTGAAATTGAAGATTGTGGACAAGGAAGGACTGCAAGCGGATATAAGTCTTACTTTCTAAAAATACTGAACTATCTATGCCTCAGGGACAGGTGAAACTGCAAGAGAAGGATTCAAATATTTCTGTAGAATCTATTAAATATCATCTTCAGGCTGATGATATAAAATGGCGAAGCACTAGGAAGAAACTTTCGTTGACCGAAAAACATGTGTGCGTACGACTCGCCTTTGCGGAGCTCAATATTGACCGGATTTGATTTTCCTTGCACGGAAAAGCTTTGTTGTTCCCTGCAGAACATTGGTTCATAAGAGAAGTAGAAACAGGGCATGAGAACAACGATTCGAAACATCGGAGATGACTCTGTAATGAATGGAAAACTTCTGGCATCAATTGGCAGATGCGGCCATCAGAATCGAACGTTTGAGTATTCATAAAATAGAGTTATCATGGATGACATTGAAGATGTTGATACTACAAACTTGCCATATTTGGAGGTCTCTGCTACAGGAGTACGCAACAAACTTGATGGAAAGTATGCCAAGAAGATACAAGTAAATTGTCGTTGTTACAATAGCGATTCAAACGAAGACAGCCCGGAACATTATAGTGCACGTTATGACTCGTTCGTGTCTCGTGGTTTATAGTACACGATTCCATTCTGGTCCCACCAAAAGCAGCGTTTCTTTCTGCGTTTCCGAACCGATTTGACCATGCCCTCAATTTCGAAAGCCGAGCTCGATTTCATGCAACGAAGGAAAAACTTCAGATGTGGCTCTCCGATTTTCTGTCTAAAGAAGGCTAGAAGAAACACAACTGTATGTCGACTACGTGTGTCGTTAGCACGATTTATGAGCAATACCCGGAAACATAACTATGATCCTCGGCAAGGGCAGTGTTGCGAAGATTGTGCGTAATGTCGAGAACTATGTATGCTTACTTTAGGGAATTTTAGAGGAGTTTTCGCATTGTCATTTATGTGACAGAAAATTTCTAGCTGACAAATCGATAACTGTACTGATAAAATGTCTAAAAGTTTAATATTTAAAAATATAATACATTAATAGTTTTAGAAATCGAAGCAGGTCGTGTTCATCATGCGAAATGTTCACTACATTATTAGAATTAAAACAGGCATTGATAGCCGCTCTATCTTATTTTCACATTTCATTCGAACAGTAACGACAACTTCATCCGTTTTATAACCATCGTTTTTCATAACTATAGAATATTGCACGCAAACGAACGTTTCGATTTCTAAAGTAATTTCACCAATAAAACAAACGCACGTCTTCCTTGATTTATATAGCGATAACATTTTAGCTGCGTTATTATAATAAATAACTGTCGAGTACTTCGATAATGTTGAAACCTATAAATTGTATGTAATGGCGACAATTCTTGACCTGCGCTTTAAAGTGCTCGAATCTGTGTTTCTACATTATCGAAAAAGAAAAACCGTTCATAAATTCTTGTTTTTCGTATGCATCTCGCGATAACACACCATTTGATCAAATGTCGCGTCATCATACTGGTCATTCTTTGACAGCGAAGTGAAGTAAAAAAATGGAGGTAATATATATTTTGTACCGAGAAAATAATTAGATAATTATATTCGAGACGGTTATATTGGCAGATAATTAAATCCATTGGAATATTGGAGAGTGTATAGTACAAAGTATCGTAATTTAGCGAGATTGGCAAAATTAATTTTGTCTGGACCTTTCACTCCAACATCGTTTGGAGGGGTGCAGAAAGGACAGAAAATATAATAAACATCGAGAGATGTAGAGTAAAGTGTACCATGTTAAATCTTACTATACATACCCAATACAAACATAATTACTATCAGGTATTCTCATATCGCATAGTGTACAATAGTATATTGATTTGGATCATTGTTGTACTGCTGTATGTGTAGTCTAAAAATGGTAAAGTGGACTATTTTTTTTTACAAATTTGGTCTTAATCGTAGATTAGAATGAACATTAAACTTTATATTTGGAGAAATACATAAAAAAATGATGTGTTTATAACAGTAACGTTCCAGATTTTCTTTAAGCCGTGACAATGAAATTGCGTGTGTAAAACTAGCGAATGTACGTATCATTATAAATATACTTGAGATTAATCATTCATAGCGATGGAATATATAAATATCTCGCGAACAAATTTCTTTTTAGAATTCTTGTGTACTATCTGTACCTATTATTTCGAATAATATTCACAATTCACATATTGGTATTGTAGGAATTGTTGGGTGGTGAAGTGCACTTCTTAAGTAACAGAAACGGTGTATTTAAATAAGAATTACAGACTTAGCTTATATGTGGCACACTGACACTGACGATAGACTACAGAATACACACTAAAGCTGCTTAATAACTGACTAAGGACTAACTCTAGCCTCCGTTCTTGCACTCCTATTTAAACTTTTTATTCTATTCACCACAAAACTAAATTTTTTATATCCGATGCTTCATGATCCTTGCTTCTCAAATCATGTTTTGTTGTAATTGTTCTGAAAGAATAATACGATGTGTAGCGTACACGGGAAAATAACTGAATTCAGTTGCACGATAACAGGATCAGTAAACATTTATCAGAGGCGAAAAGTTCCACTTGTACAAATATGATATATATATTTAACCCTTAACACTTCTGTTGTGTACAAGTGTGGACATCGACCGGAGACTTCAACTTATTCTCGTCATATTTTGACCTGCAACTTCTTAAGTGTCAGACTTTAAATGATGCAATGGCGTGTAAATAATAATATTAATGTCATTCAAAACATCCTCTACTCCTTTCAGAAGTCGTATAATTTTTATTGCAATATTTATATTATTAATTATATTCTATATATGTGTGGTATTTTTGAATTTATTTTTTCATTAGAATGCAAACCGGGTCTGCGTTCACTGGCCTCACAGATTGTTTTTTTCTAACACATTTCCCTTTGGTAAGCAAACAAGACACTTTTGTTATAAACAAATTTGTTATATATGCCTAAAGCGTACTTTACTATAAAATACCATATCTTATCATTAAAATTTAACACAGTAAAGTTGTCTTTTAATTTATACAATTCACCCACCAAGCAATTAAGAATCATCTCGTTATATTCGTATTCTTTATTATTCACATTTCTCTGTCTTCGCAACTTGCAAGGCCTTTTAGCGTTAATTCCTTCATCATCCTCGTCATTCTGTTGTAAGCGCACATTTATAAACGTAGGATTAGCTTTCCTTTTTCCCTTGTCGAACACAAGCAGTAAGAAAGTGGTCCCTGGTAGACAGAAAATTTGGACAGAGAGCATTCAACGTCTACAAGCTCTAATTCACTAGCAGAAATACTATAAAATCAAATTAGAATATGAAGCGTGACATCTGTTACTAATTTCATCATTTTAAGGGATCCTATTAACCAGTTAACTTGTGGCGTCCTCGTTTGAGAGCGCGCACCGTTTTGTGTCACTAGAATCGAGCCACGACGGGTATACTCGTCAATCACAGAGTAAGTTGCGCTGGTAAGATATTAGATCAAAAAGCTGGGTTTACCTTATAAAATTGACAATTTTATTACTAATATTTTCTTATTTGGTTAACATACACATATATTACATACGTATTAAATTGGAAACGCAATAAAAACTTAATATTATCCATATGAAAGCAAGAATTTACATTCCTGCTGTGGAGTAGTATTCAGCGAAACAGGATACTATACACAATGGGACATTGCAAATGTAACACCAGTAACGCGATTCCTTCCTGATCTTATGTTTATAGCAGTGTGAACACTTTCGTGTAGGGTCCTTTGTTTTTGAAGTTCGGGGTATATAATCGGGAACATGATTACCGCCCAATTGACTTATATTAGATCTAAATGGCCGAGTTTGTGTTGATTTTTCCCTTTGAATTGGCAAGAATGTCTTCAATAAAATCACACATAGTTCTAACATCAAACAATTGGCATTTACACCACTCGACAGCTAGGTAACTTCTGGCCAGTAGGTATCAATAGGCTCAGCGCCTGATCGGCGTCACGAAATCACGTTATGCGAATTAGTAAGCTATTTCAGCCGTTGCATACAGGGACGCATGAGTTCATCTCAAATTATTTATATTTTCTATTTGCTTGTTTTATCCCGCTATGGCTTCAAATTATCCTAAACACCTTGAAATTTGAGAATAGTCGTTGAGAATGTCGTTCTTTACAAAGATTACAATTTAAATGTCCAATGGTCACTACTTTGTACGCATGACGAGTATACTCGTCAATACACAAAATCGTACACTTCTCCATGACGAGTATACACGTCGATCACAGTTAACTGGTTAAGAAATTAATTTGTCTTTGTACACCTTTAATTTATCTAACTCCCAAACTGGCTCTTCTCACTGTCTTCATAGTTTTATAATTAATTCTCCAGAATTTAAGATTTCCATCTCCGCCTACTCTTACTAAAATTGTATCATCCGGACTCAATGCATTATGTAAGACATATTATATTGTCATTATATTGCCATTATATTGCCATGCTTACCAAATGAAATAACCTCTTTCATTGTACCAGCCTTCCATGGAATAATTGCTATTATCTACATATCTGTGGGTACTAATAAGTTCATTATATTTATTTATATATTTCAAAGTACAAACCACGAGCTCCGGATGGTTCCTATCGGGCAGATGGTAATCCTCGAGGCGCCATCCCGACCCGGATAGGTCGCAGTCACTGAACTGGCTCTATTTGACATTGTGGATAAGATAAAAGGAAGAACCGGGCTATTGAGATAAACTTTTAATGTGATTTTATGGAAGAAAAGTGGATCAAGGTAGGTCGAGGATTAGTTTTTAATGGCGCTTTTTGATATTCAAGAAAAAAGGAATGGAAATGCCGTTAAAGTTATCACGAGTGGATATAAATTTGATTTTGAGCGGTGTCGACCGCTGGGATCAGCATGCAAATCTTGTAAGCCGATGGGTATTATTACATAAGTAAATAAGGGCTCTGCCCTTGGAAATCTACCCGTGCTTCGTAGGAAGCCCGGGAGCACCGACATTGCACTTACGCACACGAACCGTCGAATTACCATCTCAGCTACGTTACCGGGCAGCGACGTACCCGAGACTCTCCAGAAAGGCTGGGGTACACACCCGAAATTATTCGACAAGTAATGGCGACTCGAGCGTCTCCAGTCGGCTGGCGCAAGGGGAAGGGAGCTTATGTACGCGAACGAAGAATAGGACCGCGTACCGTTAAAACACCATACCACACATTGTGGAAGATACTAGGAGCCAATGGTAGAAGAGTAATCTCTGGGAGCTTATGGGGCTTTATTCACAGTGGGAATTTATTCACAGTGATTGATATTTCCGTACTGTCGTTTTCCTGTTCATTTCTGTATACGGACAGCTCATAGTTCCCTATGTCAGTTCTTTTATCCGGATACAAGGCTTCTTCTAATGTATCGGCTTTTGTGATCTGTCGTGACAATTCTAGAAAAATTCTTTCTATCTCCATAGAAGTGAATTCGTTTAGCGTCTGGTAGCTTTCCCATAGTCATATCGAGGTTTCCACAATTAGTTGGAAGACCTGACAATAAAGTATAAACGAAATCTTAATCACTTATCGCCACACCAGCTTCGCGAAGGTTAGTAATCTTTGTCCTTGTCAAATAGTGTCAATAGTTTTAGTTGCCTTTCACTTTTAGACGATAAAACTGCTTTTTCAGATGCATGATTATGAGTCTTATATTCGAGAATTTTGTCTTCCGAGCACTTCACTTCCCTCTATTGGAGAGACTATTTTTCTTACATTTGGGCCGATATGAAGACGGTTGAGGAGGGTGGCAGCCTCCAGGACCGTGGGACGCAGAGGTAGCACTTAGCCTCTCCCCAGAGGAGAGAGTTTTCGACGGGACCAACTAGGAGGTGGCTACGTACTTTAACTATATATATTTTTTTATTTTTTTATTTTTTGGAAGATTGAGAAATGCGTTACGCAGATCGGACAATGTCGTTGTTCGGTAGTGGGGGACTCTCACGTTCGTCCCGTTCGCAGGGCATACCCACTAAAGCTCCACCTTGTATTATGCCTGTTTGGCAGGCAACACCAATTTTCCGGCTGCACCGCGTACTCAGCGCCCAGCGCCGCCTCTCTGCACTGTCTGCGTGACGTTGCCCGATTAACACTAGGTTTACGGACGTTTTTGTATACCTATCTTTATGAAGACCCATCAGATTTACGTGTAAAGAAAACTACGAATTTTCTTAAAAGATAAGACCATGAGTTTAATTTAAAAACAACGATATTAACAAACTTAATATAAGTTGATTAAATCTCTTAATATTGTATAATTGGTGCAACTCACCCGTCAAATTGACGGGCCTCGTAAATCTTGTGTTAAGCACCCAGAAGGAGTTTGAGCTCCCTCTTGAGTATTGCCATGTCCACGAGATCGTTAACAAAGGCCGTACTCCACACCTCACAATAGGACAGTGTTGCAAATGTAAAGTGTACCTGCTCAACTTGGTACCTCTGCCTAATCATTCCTTCCAGGCTCTGGTAGTACGTCACCTTGGTTTTATGCGTCATTCTCAAGTTGTCAACGAGAGCATCGACCATGATCGCTTTACTGCCACGCTTAGCAACCAGATGGGGTTTCCGGATGCCATCTGGCGTCGCAAAGGTGGCTCTTCGTCCACTACTTCACAACGCTTCTGCAGGCCTCTCTTGGGATACGCATCGATGGCATTGTGCCTCTCAATCCTGGCCTCGTGTGTCCGATGACACCGCTGGAGGATGTGTGTTGTGATTTTCATTTGGCTGCAGCCCGCGCGGCACGAGCGATCGCACACTCGCCCCCTAGATGTTCGGGCGCGACTGAGCAGCGCAATTGTTCGCAATTTTTTCATATGAACGACGTCTTTTCCACTAAGGAAGCGACTTCCCTCGACAATCCACTGATGTTGTTGTGGGACTTCAGATGACCCTGTATGAGCCTTTCCGTCATTATACCAGTGGTGTAGTGCGGCCCGTCACCGATCTATCTTAGCGCTGCTGTCCAGATCTTCGCGGCCCTCTAGAAGTCTCCTTTTGGCTTTTCCAATTTTCAAGGGGCAGGTAAGAGATGGCTGGCTCCTCGTCTCGGTCTTTTATGAGATTCGTAAGCCTATCCCTTCTTCTCAGAGACATCAGCCAGCGCATCGATGTCACCAACAGGTTACCATCCTTTGCTTTCGCGTGAATATATGCGTTGGGCATATCATTGGGGAGCCCCAGTCATTTCCTATCAGCTTCCCGCACCATGAAGTTGATCTTCTTCAGTTTGCTCAGAGTGGTGCCGATGAGGGTCAGTAGATGGGAAAAGCCCGTCAGCATCATTACTCTGAGAGCAGACAGCCGTTGTTGAGGTTTCAGAGGTGTATTTGTTAACTTGCCCAACGCCGACCTAAGATAGTGTAGGTCCAATCCTTTTGTGCGTCCCTGAGGTAAAAATGGGACGCCCAGAAGACACTTCCAGATGTCAGTCATCCGCAGTGACGATCAACGCCTGCTCACCACAGGAGAACTTCAGCCCACCATCTACTACTGTCTTTTTTTTTGTGTGATACCGTCTTAATGACGGCGGTGAATGACTTGCAGGTGTTAATCGTAAGCCTACGCCGCGCCAGCTACCTGTTTGCCTGGTCCAACATAAGCTGAAGCCCACGTGATGTGGACGCCACCAGGCCAAGTCATAATAGACCTTAGCGACGCCTATCATCATATTAACCCTTATCGGTCGCCAGCTTTTCATACGTGATTCTCACTAGGTCGTAGCTGATGTCGGTAAATATTCGAAACCTCTTTTAATCAAAAAAACATTTTATTATCTTCATATCTCTTCATATCGCTTCATATCTCCAATATGAAGGTATGGTTTTACCTTGCACGTTTCACAGAAGGCAACTTACGATTCGAACATAATAAACAATCGTTATGTTTCCGTTCAGTATCAGGTTGTATGGTATGTATTTTTCCATCTAATCTATCCTGATTATCTGTAGTTGATGGCTTTCCATATCGCGAAGTCTCACTTTCACGGAAATTCCCAATTGGGGACATAACTACTTCTCAACTAAATTTTATATGAAACATTGGTTTACTGTTGTTATGTTTACAATCGGCATTGTACAAAATATAAGAATTCAAGGAGGATACTTCAATTCCCCAGGAAAAAACTTTCCGCTATCATTTTAATGTTCTGAGTAAAAAACAATACATAGATCCAAATTGGTCTGCACGATCCACTCCGCCCATAAATTTGTTATAATTTAAAATTACTTCAGGTTTCTTAACTGTTTTAGTGCCAGGGGTTTTTAAAAGTCCACGTTGAATAGTGCCATGAAGCGCTATAGCGCTTCCTTCATTTATCTGCGAATAATGGAATAATGCGGATCAACGCAGTCGCGCTGCTCTTTTTTTCGTCGAAATATGCCGCCTGGCGCGCTCGCGCTTCAAATTGATAGGCAATTTTTTAATCGTAACAATTCCATTAGTTGCGTTAGAAACGTTATACTGATCACTCAAAAGAACAGAAAATGGAAGAAAATTTGTAACTACGAGAGGGAACTCTGAACAAACGCGCGACAAGATTCATCCTGAATTGAGCGCGTTGCGAATTGACGATCGTGATCAAAAATAGCAACACACAGTACGCAAATAGCGAATTCGCGCTGCGTGGCACTAAAACGGTTAATCTTATGGCATCCAGGTATCGTAACGGTTGGAGGAGTTCGGGATTATAAAGCCAAGCATTTCCTATTTTAGCCCCCCCCCCATTTCTGGGAGTTCGCTCCTGTCCTTGCGAGGTGAGCTGTTTCCATCTCTCTGTCTGCTGTTTCTTCAAAGAGATGCGCGCGCCCTCGATATCGTCAAGCGTGGCTGGCCAGCTTTCGCCCCACCGATTTGGCATACTTCCTCACTGTGCCTTCCTGTCCCCTGTATGATTCTATGACCTCCGTATCGGAACTTGCCTTCATCTTAATTCCGCTTCGAAGCACGGGCAATTTAATTATATCCGCCACCCTTTGCACCCCGAGTCCACCATGGCTTTTACTTGTGCATATTACCCCATCCGTCGTCGGTGGATGGAGGTGTAAGATTTTCTTTATTATTTGTTTAATGCCATGGTCTAATGACTCGAGGTCTGTTAGCGGTGGCGTACTGGTGGTCAGATGATAAATATATCGGGGCAGGATATATGTTCTGATTAGATTAATTTCCTGGTGGGGCTTTAAAAGATGACTTGTGGAACTTTATTCTGTTGGCTGGAGATTAAGTTATGGCTGGTTGGTCGCTGGGCCAGCCCCCGGAGGCGAGGCGAGTCCCCGCCCTTCGCCCTACCGCCCACGGGGGGGTCTCGGACGGTCGGTCGAGGGCCCGACCGTTAGGGGATCGAGACCAAGGGGTGTCGGCGTCGCGCGAGTGGTCACGCGGCGCCACCCGAACAAAGAAGAGGACAAGGGCGAGGAGCCCGAAGATGAAAACCCAGCAAAGGGTAAGTCGCTGGGGAGTACTCGGTAGACTTGGGCTCCCGGTACGGTGCTGCCCGCCCCCGAGACTCCCTAAGTGCGAAGAGGACGGACCACCGCAGGGGGTTTAGTGGGTAAGAATCCCACAGACCCCCGGCCTCCCCCTCAGGGGGCCGGGACATCTTTGGAAGATTCCCCCTGCGACACCAAAAAAAAAAAAAAAAAAAAAAAAAAAAAAAATGGTTGGTCGCTGGGCCAGAGATCGTTCTTCAACATATGCTCTGATATTTCTAGGCTTGCTGCGTTGGGGTGGATGGTGTATCTTATAATGTCGTATGATGGTTGTTGTTTCGGCTGCATTGATTGGACATTTTCTTGACAGCAGAGTTTTGATACATATATATTTTTGAGGTGCGCGGTGGGGGGGGGGGGGTTATATTGCAGTGTATGCTGCGTATGTTATTATTGATACTGCCTACTTCTTGTGCCGTTTTGATTCTGTGTGAATTTTGCAGAGGTTTTAGGGATGTTTCTATACTGTCTAATTAGCTAGATATTGATGAAATCTGAAGTTACTCTTGGTGCTATAGGTATTTTAGGTAGAGAATCTAAATGAAGATGACTAGTGCTCGAAATGGCGTAATTGATAAATGTTAATTTCTTTAGTGGTATATGAATACGATTCCCAATTTTCATGCATAATCTAGGAGTGATTCAAGGGCGATAATTTAAATCCTTTAGATTCCTGGAAGGTAAATCGCGTCGATTGCCATGTACTGATAAAGTTTTGTTAGGTGTTATTTGTAACGTGTAGTTGGGCTTGTTAGTTTCAATTATTCTGTAAGGTCCTATCCATTCAAATGCAAGTTTGTTTTGTTTGTGGTCATTGTGTAAAAGTACTAAGTCATTGGTATTGTATAAGCTTTGAATTCTGATTTTCTTATCTTGGTCTCTCTTATATCGTCTCTAATTTTCTTTCATAGAGATTTTTGCGTATTTGAGGTAGTCTTCGTGTCTTTGTTTCCATAGGTGAAAGAGTTCCGTTTGGGTTACTTTAGGTGTTAGAGATATTGAGGATGGTAAATTAGCTGATCGTCCAAATGTTAGTCAGAATGGCGTGTAACCGTGGTCGAATGTATAGAAGTATTATAGGCTATAGAGATTAATTTTAGGTGCTCATCCCAGTCTGTGGAATCTTCACCGATGCTGGTTCTGAGTAAATCTTTAACAGTAGCATGAGTTCTTTCAAGGCTTCCATTGCTTTGCGGGTGGAAACTTGTGGTTTTTATATGTTTGATTTTAAATGTTTTTCCAAATTGTCCCATCATTTTACTAACGATATTCTGACCTTGATCCGTTAGGATGTGTTTCGGGGAAGAGAAAATATAAATGTAGTGATTTTTAAGTTGGTCAATTATTGTTTCTGATCTTTGATTTTGTAAAGGAACGAGTTTAAGGTATTTGGTTACGTAGTCTTGTATAGAGAGCATAAACTGGTTTCCCTTGATGATGAGAGATAGGGGTCCAATGATATCCGTGTCAATTTATCGCTAGGATTGGAGGGGGTATCGGTCATGATAGCTTCCTCTCTTGGTCGTATACGCGTGAGTTTATTGCGTTGACACGTATCGCAGTTCTTTATGTAGTTTTGTACATCGTTACTAAGATTAGGCCATAAGTGATTTTGTCTAATAGCGTCAGTCGTTTTATTTTCTTCTAAGTGCTTAATTTGTTATGTGTTTCTTTAATGATTTCTAATTTCTTAGTTTCACTGTAGTCTTTAAATGGTGCTGTAGCTAGAGAGATTTGTTTATGTACGTGACCGGATAAAAATCTAAGCATTAATTGAATTGAAACAATCTCGTAATTTTAGAATCCTGAGGTTAGTCCGAAATGAGTTTTTGGTAGTACTAAATCGTGAAGTTTTATTAACCATTGGACTTCGTTGTAGTTTCCCAGTGTTTGTGAATTTATCTGTTCATATGAAGGTGTTTGTTGCAGATGAGTTTCAAATCGGTTTTTGGTGGATTTGTTTTCCATGTGTAGTATAGTTCGTAAAATGTGCGATTGTCTCGGGTGAGTCTTCTGATAGTCGTTGTATGTTCATTTTGATTTTTGCGGGTTCGTTTTTTGTGGATTCTAAATGGGTATATGTGATGTCTCGATAAAGCGTCGGCTACTACGTTTTCTTTGCCCTTTTTGTATTCTACATCAAAGTCATATTCCTCGAGTTGTAATCGCCATCTCATTAATCCAGATGAGGGGTCTTTGATGTTTTTTAACCAAACTAAGGCTTGATGATCTGTCTGTAATGTAAATTTTCGTCCTAGTAAGTACTGTCGTTTTGATTTCTCAGACTATGTCTAAGAGTTCCTTTTCAGATGACGTATAATTCTGTTCAGCGGGATCAAGGGTTCTGGAAGTGAAGTTACATGGTAAATTATCTTGGGATAACACTGCTCCTGTTCCATTGTTTCTGGCGTCAGTGGTCAAAACAAATGGTTTGTCGAAATCGGGATATTTTAGTATAGGCAATTCGCAATGTTTATTCATTAGAGTGTCAAAAGCGGTCCGTGCTTCGTTATCTCCATGTGATTCACTCGTGGTTTGACGCGACTGAAAATTCTGATAACATTTATCTTTAGTATGTCCAGGGCGTTTGCAGTATTCGTAGATGATATCTCTGGATTTCTCGTACTGGTTTTCTTTCTTTAGAAAGATGTTTGGTCTGAGTAGGGGTTTCACGTTTGGCGTCATTGGTTGTTGCGTAGTAACTGGCTTGCGATGGATGCGATCTTTGCTCCAGAGCTCAAGATCTGTGGTTATAGATTGAGCTTCGTTGATAGAACATGGTTTCGCAGTAATGACAAATGGTCCAAGGTGTCTTTGTAGATTCATGTTGTATGTACGGATTGGTTCTTCTTCTTCGTCCTGCATTGCGACTTTTCTCGCTGTGGAATTCGCATGTTTGTTTTGCACGGCATATAAAAGTTCGTTGAGTTGTTGTCTAAATCGTTGACTGTAGGAGACGACTGTTTCTCCATATATCTGACGTATCGTTTGAAGTTTCGTTCTACAACGGCTAGTAGTGACAGGTGTGACATACTTGAGCTCTCAGGGTATCGAATAACTGATCATAGGTTTCGATTTTATGATAGCGAATACTTCCTTTAGCATTTTCGATTATTTTCTCAGAGATGATGATTTTTAGTAGCAAAAGTGGCTCTGAACACATGCTTTTGGTGAATTTGACTTGCCGTATGAAATCTTCAACTCCATTGTCATCAGGTTTCGATTGTTCTGATGATTTGGAATGCTGAAGTGGATCCTTCTCCCTATGTCTGAGGTTGAACTTGTTTATGCTCGTTCAAAGCTGGGTTCGATCTAGGTAGTTGAGGTGGGCATCTGGGTGTAGCTTGGTCTTCTTCTTCATCTTCTGTCAGAAAGTGACATTTAATCTTCTTGAATGCGTCAGCGAATTCTTGATTTTCCATTGCTTGATCTGTTTCATTTTGAGTATCTCACATAGTTAATGTTTCTATGGAGTTCTTCATAGACAGTTATGTACCTTGAATTTCATTTATTTCTAATATTAATCTTTCCAATGCCATCGCATTGGTCACTGGGGCAGGTGAACATGCTCCTGATATACTCATTTCGTCCTCGTCCGAAGTATAAAAGGGTAGAGGTAGAGGGTTTCTGTATCTAGTAAAACTCTTACCGTTCAAATCGATCCGGCTATCCAGTGTGAATGCGGCATTCGTAGTCCCTACGTCGAATTTTTCCTCAAAAAATTTTGAGTAATTTCTTCACACTTGAGTGAATCCTGGCAGCATCGCAAATTTTGTATCACGGGATGAAACGTGGTATGAATAAAAATCAAAGATGCTTACGCAAAAGAATCTGACATGTATGTTAGTAGTCCGAAGAGGTAGGTCAGAGCGAGACATAAAAGTTGCTTTCGGTCTGAATGTAGAATTGGAACTGCTTATTGAGCCTGGCATAGGCTTTTATATACACATGGTTCATCTTAGTTGTCTAAAGTGAGGTGAAGCATATCTTGGGGATGCTGAGAAAGTAGGCCAAAGTTCGGGATAGTAGGTCTACTTCACAGTAACCCTCCGGTCCTCTTGCACGCAGTTACCTTCATCTTTCCGCGCGCACTTGAGATAACATTAATTGAACGCCTGAGCCTAATTCGAGGCTGTTGTTTATTATTTCGCGTTTTCGGGGAACGGCGCTAGCGTTCCTATCCAATCTACATTCATCGTTAATTCGGTCTCGTAATAATAGAGAGGAATAGCAATTACAGTTTACATTTCTTTTTACAAACTTTACTTTACGAGGAAATGAGATTGACAAAATAACACAATACGAAAGGCAGACGGACGAGATTTCGTTTTATGAAAACAGAAAGGCTGCTTACAGCTTTTCATACGCTAATTGCGAATCTAATAGGAGGGACTGCTTATCATTGGCTTATGAAATAAATAAATAGGAAATACTTTTACGAAAATATATAATATAATAATATTATAATTAATAATATTTATATAATTTTTCGTCGTTATCTTTATCGTCTGCTTTAAATGTCGCTAACCTTCCCTCGTAAAATCAAACTTGATGAATGAAATAAACAGAAAATCTGATATAACAAATAAAATTCTAAATTTTTAAAAATTTATTACATAATTAGTATGGAAACCTTGATAACTTCTTTCACTAATAATATCACGTATACCGTTACTATATCCGATGCCAACCGAAATTTTATCCCAAATTTGTTCGGTTAATTAAGCATGTATTGCGTAAATTTGAATGTAGTTTCCCGTGGATAGGTAAATATCGATAAGTGATGATGCCCAAAAGTAACAGGTTCCTTCGCTACGTTATCACAATATTTCGTTAGAGACTCAACTGATCTTTGGACCTCCGCATGAACTTGTTTCATATACATTTCTTCGTCTAAATTCCCATAGAAGAACGCGGTCTTTATATCAAGTCAATATATTTGCCATCAATTTTGCCTTTCTCCTTTAAATCACGCACAAAGTGATACTTAATATCTATATGCTTGATTCTTTGCTGGGATTCAGAATTTTTGATTAATTGTAACGCACTCATATTATCTGTGTTATCTGTCTTATCTATTATAACATAAGGTTAATAATATTCATTTTACAGTCGTTGAACAATTTTTTAACCATATGATTTCTTTTGCCGTTGATTGATAATGATACCCAGTGTTGCCGTTCAATTTGCAACGCAATTGATACATTCGTAAATTTACAAACCGAGCCAGATGTTGATTTCCGAAATCCCCATCTATTCTATAAAGTAAACGTATATCTGCGGTACCTCTTAGAAATATTATTACTCTTTTTACGAATAGCCAATGTACCGCAGTTGGCTTATCTAAAACTCTTGATGCTATTTCGCCGCAAGACTTATATGCGGTCTACTTATCGTTTGTTAGAACAGTAAATTGCCCACGACTTCGTGATATGATGGTGCACCGTGACAAACATCTTTAGTAAATCGGTTGTATTCCAACTAACTTCTACTGGGGTTGATACATTAATTGCGTCTGTTAAATTAAATCTTTCGACAATATGCGTGTCAATATCATGGAATCCGGAACTGCAATCCGTCATGATTTATATATTATACAAGTATTGCAGCTGCTGGATACCTTACACCTTTGCTTCTATAACAAAGCGCACACCTTGGTGAAGGATTCTTTCTTACCGAACTGTTAATACAGATTGATAAACAGTTGATGAATCTATTTCAAGTTAAACATTTTATTTGTTTGATTTATTTTGCTTTGACCATTAAAGATCCTAAATGTATTGAAATTTATGATTATAATTTAGTTTTCACTGAAATTACGATTTGGTTGGCAAATGTAACTAAATTTTACGCACGACGGATATAGTCGTCGTGACACGAAATTTCTCTATGACGGATATAATCGTGAAACACTGTTGATTAATTAATACTCTTTGTCAATAGCTAATACTTCTTCTTCGATACGTCTTCACCTCTAAATAGAATTATTATTTTGCCGATTCAGCTTGTATCATTCCTTTTTGTCTTAATAATCTGCTTTGGCAAATCCTCTGTTTCCAATATATGAAAGCTGTCTGGTTCATAGGCATTATTTGCATCATTCATCGACCTGCACACCACGCAACCAGTGATACGGCATCGAATTGCTCTCTAAATAGGATCACGAAACCATCGCGAATCGCTTCGTAGATAGCATGACAGGAAAATCTGCTATCGATGGCCTTGTGCAAGATCTTACTTTTAGAAAATGAATAGGAAATCGGATCCTCGCAATTTCATTAACATTCAGCCTGAAAGGAAGTTTGCAACGATCAAGTTTCCACTCAATCCCCTTTTGCACAGAAACGTATTCATACTCCATGTCCAGTCATCAGATAATACGCATACACATTCGGCTCGAAGCACACATTCCTCTGTGCAAATCTGACATTCTTGATATACTCATATGTTACTCTTCTTTTCACACAATCGTCCCACCTGTTTTGCCAACATTCATACAATTCAGCATTCACCAAATTGTCGCATTCGTCCAACGATTTTCCATTCACTTCATCTACACTAATTAGACAATTTGCATACACATTCACTCCATTCTTAACACACCGCATCACTCCTCGCCTCACGCATACCAGGTCCCAAGGTGGTTCTGCACCCATTCAAACACACATACAAAATCACACGTTGGCATCTATTCATCATTTCACATGCGTACTTCTTTCCCATCACACCATACCATACACTTGATCCATACATCGCACACGCCACAATCAAACCTTTATACAACACTTTTACAGCTCTCTTCCTCATAGCGCATTCACACTTCAGCACACGCCTCATTTGCCCTATCACATTCACAACCATATTCCTTATGTATTCCAGATGCACTCTAAAATTCATTCGCTCACTCACCGAAATTCCTAGGTACTTCACTCGCTCTGCATACTTAATTTACCATTCATTCTGACATTCGCTCTTCTACTTCCAGCCATACTCCCTTTCATCAACATCATTACTGTCTTGCCTTCGGACACAGGCACCCCCACGCCTTCACCCCATTCACACACAGTTCCCATCCACTCCGTTCCCTTTCTCTCCACTTCCGCTCGGTTCTGTCCCTCAACAAGCAGCAACAAGTCGCCAGCATACGCAACACATTTACATCCACAGTCACTCAGCCGCCACCGGAGCCTACCCATCATCAGATTCCAAATGAACGGACCACAAATGGACCCCTGCGGACAACCACGCTCGCCAACCCTCCATACGGCTTCATTTACACCAACCATACATGCCGTCCTGCCGCTGAAATAGCTCCTTCACAGAGCCATTTCGCGGCAGCCAACTTGTTCCAGTCGGTCGATGACTCTCACCCATTCCAAGTTGTCGAATGCTTCCTTAAAGTCCACAAACACACGTACATACATTCGCTACTATGAATACACTCTGTCACACTATTCCATGCACTGTCCTTCGATCGGCCCGCGTGAAATCCGTGCTGGGCCTCATTCATACTACCTTCCACGCATCGTTCCAATCGCGCAACCATCATTTCCTCCAGCGTCTTACCCAGCACAGACAGCAGACTAATCGGTCTATAAGACGCAGGGTCCGATCGCGGTTCCTCCGGGGACTTCGGTAGAGCAATCACACACGCTTTCTTCCATACAGTGGGAAAATATCCTTCCGACAAACATGCATCACACACGCACTTCAGCCGTCCAGGAATGGCCTCTCATGCAGCCCTCAACATTTCAGCATTTATGGCATCTAAACAGGGTGCTTTCCTCGATCTCTCTTTCCCAACCGCGACAGCCACTTCCTCCCATTCGAAACACTCTCCTGAATCTCTCGTTCTCCCATTCAAACCCATGTGCTCGATCTCACCAGTCATACCTGCAGCTGGGAAGAAACACTCCATCGATGCATTAGCGCATTCACTCCACGTGGACAGAATCACTCCCCTAACATTCAAAGAGCTCAGTCTCCCTCTCCCAATCTTTCCTCTGCAGACCCTGTAAACAGGACTCCATGGATCCATGTTAGACGATTCACTAACGAATTACCTCCAACTATTCTTTTTTCTCTTCGGAACATTCTCTTGTAGTATTCATTCAACAATCTCTTATACTCTCGCAAGCGCTCGTGCACATTCTCGCATCTTCTCTTCCTCGCACGTTGGAACATGCACCTACATCTTCTCACCTTTCGCTTCATTTCATCTAACTCTCATGTCCACCATATAATTCTCCTATCACACCAGCGCTTTCTCTCTTTCATTTGCTTTCCATTCGCATCATGGATCCATGAAGTGATCTCATCTATCAAACAGTCCACGCTGACATCTTCCAGTACATTCAATCCATTCGTTTTGGTACATTCTACCAAGTCATTAATATATTCTTCCTAGCATACGTCTTTGCATATCCATCTCTTAGACATCTCAGACGCGCTCTCATCAGGCTCACCAGACAACCTTAGCAAAGGGAAGAAGAAATCGCTTTAAACAAGTCTGACAGTGGAACATTGGAAACTATTAAAATCATATTTGGGAGAGCACTTAAATCTAGCTAACCTATCGAACGTCTGTGTTTCAAACCACAGGAGGCACAAACATTCGCCGATCAAATTTTGCATTAAAAATACATCAAAGAGATCATGCTCGAGAAATTTGTGTGACGAATCAGCAGGCACCCAAGCGATAAGAATTCACCTAATAGATTGACCAGGCAACTTAATGATTTTATTATCAAATTCAAAAATGTTAATATAAAGCGATAGATCCGAAACCTTTTTTCACACTCGGAATCCAATTACTCGCTGTGGCAATCTAGAAAGAAGCACAAGATACCAATACAATATGATTGGAAAAGAGGGTAGACAATGGGCAAAAAAAGATGACTATAAACAAGTTTTTGCAAGACACCTAACATACACGTTTGTATCTACCTCTTGACATTCCAGTTACTCACCAAGACTTCACGACCATAACATAATGCCTGAATTTAACAACGCTGGTGTGTCAGAGCTGTCACTAATCCAAATAACAAGAAAGTTCCAGGAGATAGTGGTACAATCGGCAAAGAGTTACCCGAAAAGGCGCTGTAGTCGCAGTAAACCAAATATATAATGCAGTTACTGGACTGCAGTATTTTACCATTCAATTAAAGTTTGCAGAAATTATAGTAATACCCAGACCCCGAAAACCACTACGTGCATCTCAGGTATTTTCCATCTTGCAGGCCTCTATCTTTCTTATCTATTTTTTCTAAATTACTACGGAAAGGAATCCTGAGTAGGCTCGCAATAATTAAGATCAGCAATCATAAATGACGGAAATGTCATTCCTACGCACCAATTTTGTTCCAGAACAAAACATGCAGTACAGGAACAAATACATAGGGCAGCCGGTGCCATAGGGGAATGTTTGGAAAAATAAAAGGTTTCAGTTCTCTATCTTTTATGAATGTTAACCAGCAAGTTGATGAAGTATAGTTAATTTACTACATTGTTCCTACAAGTTACTTAAATCATAATTTGTCGGAATGTCGTTTCAAAGTCAGGTACAGTGGAAGTTATTAATATATCCAGAAAATTCTGGCTGTTATCGCTCTGTCAAGTTTAAACAGTCGTCCTTTCTTTAGTTGAAGGCATAATGACAAGTACAAACACAATAATAAAGCTCTTACAGAACAACATACGCGAAGTGAGTAACTGGACGGAATAATGGAAATTGAAGATTAATGCAAGTATATCAACACACCTAACATTTAATGAGAACAATAACTCGTATACCGTGATACATCAGGAACGAAACATTACATAATGACATGAATATTAAGAAAATCACACGATCACAACTGTTGATAGATTTTCTCAAGTTCGTTGTCATCGTTTGAAAATGGGAAGGAAAATTGAAAAACCCAAAAGATTTTGCCTCGAGTAGGATTTAACTCATTTTCCAAGAATCGAATTTCTTCATCATAATAGATTGTAATGTGTATCCGTGTTTCAGCGATGCGGAAAAATAAAAGAAGCCCGCCGCAAGTTACAATTAGGTGCAGCTTAATTATTTCGTTCACTCGTCGATATTCTCTGTTAGCGTTTCATGCGAGTAACTTCTAATTTATAGCGACTTAATTCAAAAATCGGTAGTTCATTATTATGTTAGTAGCGCAAGTAAGTTTCCGGAGTTTCTTGATCAATGGAAGATGGAAAACTTCCAGGATGTACGAAAAATGATTTATTCAAAGTATCGTGATTCACTAGTTTCACATTATTTCCATCTTTCTGACAGTACACAAATACCGCGACGATAACACGTCGAGTCTTTGGACCCAAACCGTGTGTCCAACCAGTTTTGCACTTCTTCGAAATTGGTCAAATGTAGCCCATACAAGCCATACGCCATCGACCGGAACAAGTGTACACACACATGACACAACCTACACGATAAGAACGTGTTCAGCTTTTTACCCACTTAGTCGATAGTTAAACTTCTGATTCGTGTGCCATCTAGTTAAAGACTGTTGTCGTGTGAATGCTTTAGCGAAGAACATTCAGTTTTCTCTGAGTTTTTGACAATCAGCGTTATTTTGAATGTTATGTCACGAGGCTGCGTATGCATCGTGTTTTGAACCCGTGCTTTTGCGTATTCACATAACAGGAATAATAATTTCTCTCGCAGCTGTTACTGAATATATGGGTGAATCAAAATTAAACCTCAAAAAGTGTGTTTTGCAGTATGAAAAATGAAGATCGATATTCTTCCGGATAACGTGGCATAAAACTGAAGATTACGGATAAAGACGGCAGGTGGATATTGGTCTTACTTTCTAAGAATTTAGAACTACCTCTGCCTAAAGGATGGGTGACACTGAAAGACAAGAGAGTTTAAATATTTCTGTACACACTATCGAACGTCATCTTTAAACTGATAGTATAAATTGGAATTAAACCTCTGTTGACCGAAAAATACGTATGCGAACGTCTCGCGTTTGCTTAGTTTTTAGCTAAATATTGACCAAGACTGGAGTAATGTCATATTTATTGACGAAACATCTTCTTTGTGCACGTACAATGCTACAACACAGCTGGTCAACTAGTCACAATAAAACAGTTCAATGGTGGTCCGGAAATTGATTTCGTTTCCTTTAATTTAAATAATACTCGACTTCATTTAATTTAAATAACGCCAAGAAGTCAATTGAACAGAGAAAATATTAGGTCGTTCGGGAAATCACTACGTTTTTCTTAATTTAAATAATTTTCGATTTCATTTAATTTAAATAACACTAAAATATTAATTGATCTACGGAGGAAATATTCAGTCGTTCGGAAATTCATTTCGTTTCTTTTATTTTAAATAATTTTCGGTTTAATTTAACCCTTTGCCCTCGAGGCCTTTTTTGCTCGGGCGAACCAGCAACTCGAGACGATTTCAGCTATATTAGGAGTCTTTCAGGCACTTTGAAATCATTTTATACTCAAACAAACGCATAACAATAATAAAATTTCGCTTATTTATTTATTTTTACATTGAATACAACAAAATCTGTTAAATATTACACTCTGTAATTAATTTTTGTGCTATATTTAGTGAAACAATCCCAAGATGTATCCACGGTTTGTCATGACACGTATCATAATAATACGAGGTTTCTCGTCTACCGCCAGGCTTGTTACGGTCAAAGCAAACATTGCAGTCCCTTTTTGCCCCTTTTAGTACAATATGGAGCTTTTCGGTGAATCGGTGTTCATCGGTCGACGCTTACTCACGATGCTTAGGATAGGGTCCTCTCAATTGTTCCACAAGCAATTTTAGAAAGCGCAAATGTCTGGGTGGACTTTCCCCTCCTTTCCTTTTTTTTCTAGTTTACGGTATGTAAGAATTGATTAGGCAAATTTCCATGCCCCGCCCCCCAAAAGCTTTCGCTACCATTTTAACGATTTTCGGAGAAAACAATATGTCGATGCATATTGGTTTACCCGATCAGCACCACCACGGTTCGACGTTTTTAGAACATCCCGTAATCTGGTTCAATTTGCTCCGCGAAAAACTATGATGGTTATATCTGCGAATGATAAGTACAGATTCTGTCGCGAGGGTTTATATAGCGTCGATCGCAGCGTAAGCGTCGCTGTTAAGATATCAAATCGAGAAGACGGCTTTATTTTATAAAATTGTCGATGAAATTATTGTTCTTTAAGCAACACGGCGTCCGGCCGTTTGTGTAATGTCAGCGCGTGGTTCTGACATTGAAAAATTGGTATTTACACCAGTGGATAGCTAGGCAAGTTCGGGCCTGCTGGTCAGTTCTTCCATGGCCGACCATCCCTGACGGATCCCTCTCATAAATCCGCTTTCCGACTTTTCCTTTCGACCCTTTCACGCTGACATCTAAAAAACATTATCATCGCGCATAAATAAATTCGTTATGCGAACTGATACGCCGTTTGAGCCGGTGCATACGGGACGCGCGATTTCGTCTAGAATTTTTCATATTTTTTATTCGTTCGTTTTATTTCGGCCCTGGCCTCGAAATATTCTAAACATCTCGAAATTTGAGAATACGTTCTGTTTCTCGCAAAAATTGCGATTTGAACAGCCGATGGTTGCTACTTTGTACGCGTGACGAGTGAGACACAGTTAACTGGTTTATGTAATTTTCTATTAGAATAGTCATTGAATATGACATGCATTGGTTTTTCACTCGATTTTGATGCTGATGAAATCGGTGCAAAATACAACGAGGATAATATCGGTTTTGGTTTATGAAATATAATAATATCGGCGAATTTTATGAGATTAGCGACTGTAAACATTATACTGTATATATTAAATTATTATTAATTTGAAAGTAGAGGTATGTAGAGGTATGTGATTTGAATTAATTAGCTTTTGAAAGATGAGTAAGTAATAAAATCATTGAGTTCTTGTACGATATTCTTCAAGACATTTCTGGTAACTTAACAAAATTTATAAAATCTGAGGAAAAATGTATTGCAAGAAAATGTATTGCAAGAATTTTAGAAGAATAATTATAGTTTAGAAGAATGATTTTATGGCAATTATAGTAAATTATTAATGGTTTAATTGAAGAATTGAATTACTAGTACGAAAGTAACTATTTAAAAATTCTTTCTTACTCTATAAATTCTCTTTATTTTTCATTTTTTCATTATAATTATATATCTTGAAACAGATATTCTCTTAATCTTCGTATTGAAGTAATATTGCGAGAATTTTAGAAGAATAATTATAATTTTAGAATTACTTATTAATAAATTAATTGAGGAATTGAATTACTAGCAATGGTATAAAATCTTTCTAATTATGTTAAATGATTAGTAGCCAAATTACGGACAAGAATTATTACCACAGTTTGATTTATTTAAACGAAATGAAGGAATTTAATCGATGATACAGTTGCAGTTGTATCCAACTTTTTGAAGTAATCTGATTGCGAGTTTAAACATGATACTTGTGTCGTCGGTCCATTCCACGGAGGGAAAGCTAGTATTTTGAAACTTCCTATATGGAAGTAATGAAAATCATTAATAACGTTCATTGGTTACCTTCGTGGGTTCACTTTAGAATACTTCCCACAGTTTCCAAATCTCATTTTGAAACACCCTGTGTAGACTTAAAAATTAATAATGGATATGTTGAAACACCTGTATTGAAATAGATTTTTTCCAATTAAGTTGTTTTTAACTATTTCGTTGTAACTTTAAGAAAGATTATCTACGATACCAATATTTTTTCCAAGTAACTAAAAAGTGGCCTTAATTATTTTTAAACGAGTAGTATCGAGATAATAATTCGCCGTGTCTCCTTTCACGAGGTTAATTCACGTCGATAGTTCCTCCTATTAATTAATTCCCTCGATTAATTATCGAGATAAATTTTGAAATGTCCTATAGGCAAATAGGTGCCCTCAGCTTCCAAACCTCAAAACCGAAGTTTCGTTTCTACAGGCACCCTTCGTTATCGAAATGTTTTCCGGGAAGAAAATTTTTCAAGGAACGAAAGAAATGATAAGCGACAAGGGGAATATCAGGGGAATATGCAGATCCCGGGAAAATTTTCCATCGAACTCGCGTAGATTTTCCACCGAGATTCTTGCAGCACGCGGTCCTGCGTTATCCCGATGAAGAATCATGCCCTTCGGATTAATCGGCGCTGGTTCTATGTCTCTCGAACTTCCAGCTAACATTTCCAATTGTCGACTGTATACTTCGCAATGGCATCTTTACCCGAAGCATTACAGATATCTTTCGCAGCCTCGTTTGCTTCTCTTCTAACTGCAACTCGTAAAGCGCACAATCCCGAGTATGGCTTTTCATCTGCAAACTTTTAACCCCAGATTCGCGAAATAAAACGATTCAATCGCAAACTTTTCGCGGCGAAGCTTATTAATTACGCTTCGCACTTCTGTATGTGTCTGTAGATTATGTGGATTAAATCGATAAAAAACGCCGTTAATTATTACTAGACCTGATATTTAAATCTCCGAGGAATTTTATGTGGAAATTTAGAAACCTAGGTAAACGGTGACCTGAAGAAATACGTGCCGTGTTACACAGGTGCATTGCGGGTTGCCTATATTCAGGTGCTGTAGACACGTGGAAACGGATAAAACTTCCGTTATGTAACCGAACGGTCGTTTTAGTGCTAAAAGCACGATATCGTTATAAGGCAGTGAATTACGTTCAAAATACAGGGGCACGTGACCGGCAACATCGTGTAAGAGGTTATTTCAGGAACAATTTGCCGACGATCGGCCGGGGAAAATAAATTCCACGTTCTCTGCTTCTCATTACGAGCTCGCGGCGCGGTTACGTTTAAAAAGGAAAAACGAAAAGCACGGTCAGATCGCTTTGAAAACAGCGGTCGTGTATGAAACAAGTTCAGATAGGTTCGATTCGTCGATGCGAGCAAAGGAAAGAGAAAAAAAAAAATGAATCATCGACTGTTCGATAGAAGCCTCGAAAGCTTAAAACAAACACGAGGAAACACCGTGTTTAACCAAACTGTTGCTAATTAATTTCTTTACAAAACCGCATCAGGGACGAGGTCAATTTGTTCGAGAGGTTTCTTGACATAATGGCATGATTTTGAAATAAATCCTAACTTTAAACAGTATGATGATTATTTGGAAAAAATCTTCGAGTATGAATCATTGATTCCCAACTGGCAAACAAATTGAAAAATAATTGGATTAACAAATTGGACCTAACCTTCTAACCTGAAATAGAGAGGATTGCGTCTTGGAGAATCTTCGAATTACAAACGGTAAACAAATAGATCCTAACCTCAAACACTCGTATGAGAGGATTCAGCCTTGGAGAATCTTCGAATTTCAAACGATAAACAAATAAACCCTAACTTTAAATAATCTTATGAGAGTATTGAATCTGAAGAATCTTGGAATTTCAAACGATAATTAAGTAGATCCTAACTTTAAATAGTCGTATGAAAGGATTAAATCCTCGAGAATTTTCGAATTCCAAACTATAAACAAGTGGATCCTAACCTCAAACATCAGCACGAGGCTCTTCAAATTACTGTTCACGTGAATAATCAAACGGAGGACATGGATCATGATCCCTACGGGGTGAATCCCATGGAACGTCATAGTCGGTTACAGCCAGGCTATAGAATTAGACGAGGACCCGGGGTAGAAATAAATGCGTTTCCTGGAAGAAGCTGGGAGTGCTTGCACATGGGGCAAAGTAATATTCCTGTATGATTTACATGCCAAGCGTCTATTCGCCTGTAAATGATTCAATTTTCAATCTGTTCCTTAATGCTCGCCCCCTACCCCTTCTTTGCAACGGCGGCCCGGTTCTTATTTCCCTCGATTCGTTCACTGACACGGACGTCTGTAAACGAGATAAAGACAGTCGAGACGAAAATAATTTCAGCCGAGGGGGGAAGTAAATATTTGCTTGTTGATCTCTCGCGACGTGTCATGTGTTACAATCTAAAATAAAATCTAAAAATCATAAAAATGTTACAATCTATAAATCGATGGATTTTACCGAAGATCTTCTAGAACATGACAATTAGTATTTTCCTAACCACTTTTTCGAAGATTCTTCAGGGATTTTAGAAAAATAGAAAACGTCCGAATTTTTATTAGCGTGAATTTAAATAAAATATACTTATTTCTGAAGATTTCTACGGATAGTGTGAAAAATTACCGGACAAGTATCTGTTAAGTTATGGTATTTTCAGTAATACATTCCAACCTTTTTGTGCATCTGATTCCTATTTAACTTCGAGGAACAACAAAAAAAGAAAATAACAAATTTATATATAAAGATAAACTTGTTTAAATAATTTACTTCGTTCAGTAAATAGAAAATAATAACATTGCGTTTTCGGTAATTCGTTTCAACATTTGTATGGATTTAATTTTTTTTCCACTTCAGAAAGCAAAAAAAAAGAAAATTAAAAATTAACATATAAAGACAAATTTGTTTTAAATAATTAACTTTATCTAATAGAAAAGTGAATAATATCTTTGTGTTTTCAGTAATTCATTTCAACCTTTTCATGGATTTAACCTTTTTTTAACTTCGAGAAGCAAAAAAAAAAAAGAAATTAAAAGTTTACATATAAAGACAAACATGTGTCTTAGAATTTTGTGACTTTTTGTGCAACATAAAATGCATTTATTGATAATTGTAGTTACCACCCCTCTTGCCCAAAAGCAGTCGTTTTACTGCTTTGAAATTTTAAATAATCAAATGACTCTTATTATTGAGTTGAATAAATTTCTTATATGACCAATTCGGCTCTATATTGAAATAACATTTTTTGTTTTTATCGATTACCATTACATTAGGTATGTAATATGATTACGTACATACAAGTACGCTTCCTGATTCGGTAGGTTAGGTGGAAGTTATATTGATGCCTAGCATCACAGCTCGTCTCCATCCGCGTACCTCCCTGCTCTCCTCCTTTCTTTTTTTCCAAGTGAAGTAAATTTTTTTTATTGTTAATATTTACTATTAACCTGTTATAGAACTAAATAATATACATAAATATCAAAAATTAATTTTAAATAAATTTCTTTACACATTAGAGATTCTTTCGCAATGCAGCAATTTTGACTGCTTTTGGGCAATATAGGTAATCTACTAAGTTTCAGTCTTTCTAGTGTTAACTAGTCAAGAACGAAACCGGACGCGAGAGGGTATCGAGGTCGGATTGCTCCGTCGTCTACGGTGGTTCGAAACAGTCTGGTGATATTGATTAACAGGTTGCCATTGAGCTTGGAGCAGGCAGTGGTAGTGTGGGCAGAGGTGCCTGGGTTATCGGTAACGCGTGATAAAACGAGGCGCGACAGCGATCAGGGCTGGGAAATGTGTGGACACAGGGTCAGGTTCGCAGCTGATATCACGAGACCTGCTCGTGCCGCTAATAATCGGTTTATCTACAGCGAAGCCATGACGAAGTTAGAGGCTAACTGAAAGAGGTTAATTTCGTCGAGCCGCCCGGTGTCACGAACAGACGGGCCTCGCGTATTCTATTTAACCGTTTCGCTACGGGCGGGTTCTCACGAAACGAACGGCCGCAACGATAGTTGTTACAAACCGTGCTCAGGCCTCGTTGTATTCCGAGTTGCTTTTTTGGTGTTTCGAAAAAAAAACTTGTCGTAAAACAGAGTATTTATAACGTCTTAATGTGCACACTTATAATTGCGGTTTGAGGACAAATAACATTACGTATATAAACGTAATAATAGTTGTATTGGATTGCTCTTCTCAACATGATACAAGAATTCGCGAGTAGTTCATCGTTAACCACTTGACATTTCGTTTTATTTATTTAAATCGCCTATTTTTCGATCGAAATTAGTTTCAAATAAAACTTAAAAGCATGAGAGCTGTTTGGTACCAAAATTGAAATATAATTCGAAGTGCAAAGAGTCAACCACTTGATATTTTAATAACGTTGGGAGAGACCCCCCCCCCCCAAATGTATTTCTCCTTTATTTATTTAAAATGCCTTATTCTTTCAATCGAAGTCAATTTCAAATCAAACTTGAAAGCATTGAAGCTCTCAACGTTGGGATTTGTTTCCTCTATTTATATAAGTTGCCTTACTTTTCAATCGAAGTGAATTTCAATCAAACTTAAACTTAAGAGTGTTTTCAGAGCTACTGGTGACAAATTGTAATATAATTCGGGGTACAAAGAGTTATAACCACTTGACTCAAAGCGATTCTATCGAACGGTGGACGAGAATTCTCATGATACCCATTGGAATATAATTTTATCCCGCTCCTGGAGATTCACCAAGAGAAGAAATATCTCTGCCGGGAAACTGTTATTTGAAAGAAACCGGCCTCAGCTCTCCCATTCTCTCCAGCACAGATAATCTCATAATTATGTAATCGCAGTTCGTTAAGCCGCTGACTGTTTTCGTTTCGCCGGAGCGCAAACACATGCTCGGAGCCTCCCTTTGTGTCCCGGCTGTTTGTTCGCAGCGGGTGCATCGTGCCCGTCTCCACTTGATCGATTTAAAACGATTAAATAGCCGAATATTACCGGCCCAGCGATAATCACACTGGCGACAGACTCGATTTCGGGATTTTCGACGCGCCAGCACGTGAAACACCAGACGTGTTCGTATGAATATCGAACCAAGACGAATACGAATCGGTTTCCAACCCTTTCCGATATATCCGGCGATGATTATAAAATTTGAAAAAAGGATCCGCATATATGCACGATCAGCAGTTGTAATATAATAAAAGAACATCGTATAGTTTGTATCTCATCGGAATATGGACCGTATATATAGAAAGTGGTACACGTCCATTTTCTTTGGCTTGAGAAAATTGATTGTGAGCAGATATGACGATTAAAAAATATAGGTTAATTATGCGAAGTGTGGGAATTTATCAATATGTAATTTGATTATATAAATTTCTTTTAAGCGAATTTAACTAAAATAGTATACAATTTCCAGGCTGCAGATGGACTTACACCACTTTCGTAATCAGTCAATTGTAATTTAGTCAGTTAATTTCAATTTTGAAATAAGAAATATCACTTAAAATATATCTCTTAATCCAATTTTGTATATAAATAGTAACAAGAAATGAAATAGGATTAGCATTTTTTATTTTGAACGTTAATCATGTTTATATATTATTAAATTTAACGCAAGATATTGGTATTCTTAATTGTTTATGCTATTCATGTGGCAGTGTTTTGAAATATTCACTATGCACAAGAGATTTATAATTTAATAGCTGCTGCATATCCTTATATTTTTCGTATGTAATAGGCTTGGCATCGTGATACAAAGGCGCCAGGGCGATTTTTTCAAATTTTGTCGGTCTTCCCCGACATCTGGGTGATCAATTTAGAGTCTTAAATTCTGTGTCCTCCATTGGTGATTTATATAAATAGTATACGGTGCGGTTTTGCAAAATCTCATTCAACATATTTGCAACCAATTTATTTTTCACCATTAGTGTTTCGTCTTATCTGTTTTGTAATTGCGTTTTGTAGATTTTTTTGTTGAAACGATATTCTCTCGTTCATTTCGTGTAAAATAGTAACTTGCGGCATGTGAAATAAAGCAATTGTGAGGCCACTGGTGGCCACTAACCCCGCCACCTGTGTATGGAAATTTGACTTACACCACTTTCTTAATCAATGGTTACACAATTTCTTTTACAGCAAAATTTTAAATTGAACAATGCATTGGCATTTTTTAAAATATTAATACTAACTAATATAAATAAAAAGTATATACTAATTTAAGCATAAATTACCATCATAACACATTTTTAAGGACTTACACCATTTTCTAAATAAACGGTACCTATAATACGTACTTATTGTTACGGTTTGTAAAATATAAAATTCTCAAATATATAAGTAGCGATCGTTTTAGATGCAATTAAAAAAAATATTATAGAAACATTTTCATCGACAAACATTTTTTATCTGATACAAAATTTGTACAGTTTTTCGTGCCTTTCTGTAGATAGGCATACATATGAAATAATATAACATATTTCTTAGGTGTATATTGTTTATAAGCGATAAGCGCGGTGGTTTAAATCTACTTTTAAGAACGCGAAATTTTAAGTTCACGTTAGAGCTATCCATCTCGAAACCTAAGTCTACGTTTATAACTTTTTTGTACGTTTACTTTCTCTATGTGTATATCGTTATATTATAGTTGCCGCATTAAAGGTATGTTTGAAAGAAAAAAAGAAAAAAAAACTAAGGGTAGATAGACCCGGCCTGGGACCTGAGGACGCGTTCAGATCAGAATTTTATATCGACACCTTCGTATGGTAATTCTAAAGACTTCGTTATATAAAACTACATTACATTATAACACTTACAGCGGCTGTAGTTCATAAACTCGCCGCTAGATGGCTTCTAGGAGAATGGAAGTTTGAGGCTTTCTCGCAAACTCTCGGCAAATTTTTCGATTCCTATATATATCACGCCTAGACCTTTCAATAGTATCAACATCGTTTTAGGTACTTTTAACACTTGGACTGCGGGGAAATGTACTTTTACGTTTTTCGCAATCTGTCACTGGAGTGCGGGTCACGTAAAAAATACGTATTTAATAGATTTGTGGTGGATAGCGGGTATTGTATAATTACAATGCAATAAATGCTCAAAATTGCAATATATGTTACACGATATCTCTAATATCGAAAATTAAACAGAATCTCAATTTTAAATACAAATGTCTTTCTATCACTTTTAACACTTGGACTGCGGGTAATGTACTTTTACGTTTTTCGCAGTCTGTCACTGAAGCGCGGGGTCACGTAAAAATACGTATTTAATAGATTTGTGGTGGATAGCGGGTATTGTATAATTACAATGCAATAATATACAATGTCACACATACATGTCACGTATGTGCGACATTATACGTGTGTTGTTGCGTTGCTAGACAACGTTTCGCATTCTTTTTTCCCACAAATTTCGATTGTCGCGTTACTCGGTCTTTTGCTGAGTTACTTGGTCTTCAATCGAGTTCCTATCTTCAAAGCGTACAAGTCGTGTTCTGTCGATTTGAACGCGGTTTTTTATTATTGTTTTTTTTTATATATATATATTTAAGTGTAAAATAAAAATTTTCGTTGATAAATACTAAGTAGTTTTCCGATTTACTGCGATTTTACTGAACGACCAAAATCTCGCCGCTGTTCATGAGAAAACCTCCCGCTGCACGCGTATATTGACGGCGAAATATACCCGCAGTCCAAGTGTTAATTTACGATTTGAGAACAAATAACATTACCTATGTATAAATAAAATAAGAGGCATATAATCATACAGTGAGAGACAGACTAATAATATATATAGTGTGACTCAATATCAGAAAATTGTTTCAAGAGCACATATCATAGACTTTGAAAATTCCAAAATAATATAGTGCAAAAAAAACTGACATTTAATCGAATTTATAGCGACTGTGGTTCGCGGCCTTTATCGCCAGAGGTGTGACTTCTAGGTTAAAAGAGGTCTTTTTTTTAGACTTTCTCGCAAGTAGTCGGTAAAACCCCTCTTTTCATATATATCCCTGTTATATCCCTAGGCCATCCAATAGTTAGTATCCCACACATTTATACAACTATTAGAGTGTATCAAGCATTATTCTAGTTCAAAATCTACTTTTATAAAACTAGCCTTTGGGATACGTAAAATGGTATATTATAAGGATCTGGAGAAAAATTGTTGTGGAAGGCTCTTTGAAAAGAGCTTCGAAATGCTTTGAAATCCTTACGTTGTCTAAATCAGGGCCTGCTGGATGGGTTAACCCTTACTTATGAGTCCACTAACAGGCCCAGGACGAAACGCATTATCCCTTCCTTTTTCTATCGTCTTTTCAGTATTACAGTTACACGGAGGATCTACCTGACTACTACGTATCGAAGGAGAGCCATTCACAGAATGAAAGTTTCAAGAATGCGTTCTGAGTGTCTGAAGTATCTTGATGAACCTATCCAAAGGCCCCAGGTTGCATGAGAATATGCGTGAATAAGAAGAAGGGAAAAGGAGAACCTGTGTATGAAAGAAGGGGGTGAGGGAGAAGTATGTATAGAATGAAAGTTTTTAAATAGGGGAGAATAAGGACGATGGCCAGTTTAGTTTTAGTAAGCGAGTGCAGTAAGTTTCAGTTATGTAATGGTAAAATTATGGTTCTGTAAGAAGAGCTTCTAGTCTGTTGTCATATCCAGTTTGCTGATATTTCAATAAAGTTATAGTATTCCTACAAGAAGCATCGATAAGCAAGCATCTAAAAATATTACGAGCTACATAAATAATATCTACATATATAATATAATTATTATTCAAATACAGGCATACGAGTAATCAAATATCAAGTATTCGAGTATATCGAAGCCAGTATTTAGATATATCGAGTGTCAAGTACTTTAAACATCAAATGATGTCAAACCCCTCCGTGCTTAGAATGAAATGTTATTTATAATAATAAATACCGAATTTTGCTGCCTAGATAATTGAGTTATGGCCGAAATAGAGAAATGGCGAATGCCGGGCATTTAGGCGGCAAAATTAGTGAGAGAAACAAAAACTATTTGAACTTCGAATGGTGTGGAACTTTGTTCTTAGATTGAAATATTATTATAAATCCCGAATTCTATTGTCCAGATGATCTGATATCGGGCATTTGGATGGCAAAATTAGTGAGAAAAGTAAAAATTGTTTTAAACATCAAATGGTGTCAAACCTCTTTAAACAATTGGGTTGTTCGGAATGTAATATCGTTCCTTTCCCAACGGAGGACATAATTGTATTATTTCACAGACAACTTCACGCTTATGCCGCATGATCGTTACATATTTCGACAGCTGATAGAGCAAGGCTTGTTTCTGAAAATTTTTATTCGATTCGTCGCTATAATATATATATATATATATATATATATATATATATATATATATATATATATATATATATATATATATATATTTGGTGCCCTATCAAAGATGGAAAATCGAAGCGACATTTTCGGCGTATTTTACTATTTCACCATCGAATAGACAAAAATGCGATTGAAGCGAGGCGAAAATTATGCGATGCGTACCTGGAAGATGTATCGACCGAACGACAATGCCAAAATTGGTTTTCAAAATTGCGTCTCGGGCAATTTCGATGTCGAAGATGCACCACGATCTGGAAGGCCCGTCGATGCCGATGAAGACGAAATAATGGCATCAATAGATGTAATCTGGCGAATAACAACTCGCGAGATTGCCGAGAAGTGAATTTGTCGGATTCGACCGATCGCATGAACGTCGTTTTAAAAAATCGTGTTTCATTTTCACCAAAAAAAAAAAAAAAAGAAAAAAAGAAGATGCCTTTTCGAACAACCCAATGTTATTATAAATCTCGACTTATATTTGTCCATATAATTGAGTTATGACCGGAACAGGATAAACAGAACAGCAAATTCAGGTAGGGCGAAGTCAGTGAGAAGTAAAAATTCCTAAAACCTTGGATACGGAGCAACAAGTGACGGAAAAGAAGCGCGAAAGGAAGAGGAGAAAGGAGAATTTTCAAACCTCGTTGGATTCTCGAATTCGACAGCTCTCGAAACTTTTCCGGATCGGGAACAATCGGGAAACTCCGGGTTCACGCATACAATTAGCGCTATTGCTCAGATTGGGATTCATCGATGTAAAGTAAAACATGTGCTATCGCTCCGTTTGGGTTTGCGTACTCATTTAGAGAAAATGCGATAACGCTGTTTGGATTGTTCCACAGTGTTTCTTCAAAACCATCTGGGACTCAAACGGCTAACAACTGAAGAACTATTGTGTCCATCAGCCCTGTCCTTCCTACCACTTTATAATCGGTCTCGGTATTTCCCACGGTTAACTGTATAGTTTGCAAACTTTTCTATCGCTTTATTTCGAAAACTTTTTCGTGTTCCGAAACGCGAGAAGGTTAATCCCTGATTTATCTAAATTAACCGTCGAAGAGTAAAAATAGCGGAATCGTTCGTCTGGGAAAATATTAAGAATCTAACCGATCACTGACGAGGATTATAATCTCGTCGCGGAACATCCAAGGAGTGTTTCAACCACGGAACAATACCTTCGTCCAATCGCGGAAGTTAGTTTCCTTCTAACTCGCCTACGACTGTCGGGATAATCGGGAGTATTATCAAGGAGAACAGGCAATTTGAAACGGTTGCTCAAGATTAATTTACTGGGCAACGCGAGTCGTAGTCGCGAGACGGCCTTGCATTCCCTAGGAATTACAAGGAAAATGGCAACTATCACTGCGAATTCAGATTAGACTATGCTGATTTCAGTGTTCGTATTCTATATGCTCTGACGGATCACCAAGCGAATTTTGACGCTGAATCGTTGATATTTCTCAGTGAAATCTGACTTTCGTAATCATTTCAGCCGTCGCTGACGGAAATCAGCTAATTTCGTAGAAATATTGAGATGCTAACCCTTTACACTCGATAATTTTTTCGTTGCAGGCACATAGTAATTCGAAAATTTTTTACCATAAGTTAACGATACTTTTAAAACGGTAAATAAGAAATCCTATGAAAATTAAGACATGGAATTATTTTATCTCGTTATTCCACGCATCGTTGGATAATTTTAAATTTGATATATCAATTAATATCGATCTTTAGAATCTGATTAAACACAAGAACTGTAATCCTATTAAAAGCCCTTCGCGTGCCTTCTAGCTATACGAAACTCGGGCGCAAGCGGTAGGCGTCAATTGGCGTTAAAGAATCAGACCATACTGATAAATAATAATTTAATAGTACTATTGCTTACAAATATTTATTGCTACAAACTTTTGCTTTCCTTTTACTTTCATAAATATTATAAATATCTTAAAGATCATAATTGGCAAACAATCATTCTGCGAGCTTGATTTTGTAATGTTTATGTTTGGCCTGGCTATCTCTTCGCGAGCCTGGCTCGTTATAATAATGTTTGGGCCATATCCTTCATCACGAGCCAGACTCGTTAAAGTACGGAAACGTGTTAACCGTTTGAATGCCAACGAGCGATTTTGCGCTTCTTCTATTTTGTTCGAAAAATACCAGCGTTTTAGATTTCAAAGGCCGAAATATAAAATAACGAGAACATCGAATTTTAATATCAATCTAACATTTGGACCAAATATCGCCCTTGGCATTTTTCATCGGAGAATAAGACAATCGCTATCGCTATACTTAGCATTTTCGGACATGGAATAAGACAAAGCGAAAAATTCGCGTGATCGGCGTCATCCGGAACAAAACGTTGAGTGCGGCGTCATTCCCTAGGGACTGACAGTGAACTTTCAGTTCGAACCGCGTCAGCCCCGAGGACTGACAGTAGACTTCGTTTGGACGGCGTGGATTCTAGGGACTGGCAGCGAACTTCTCGTCTGGTCGACATCAGTGCATGAGACCGGCATTGTAAAAAGTGAAATTATTAATGATAACTGGAAAAATTTATGTTAAATTTTAGTAGTTTATTATAATTTTCTTTTTTCTGTAAAGTTTTAGCTT
>NW_027470551.1:0-36279 GCF_051020765.1 Lasioglossum baleicum
AAAGTGGAAAAAGCGATAATGGAAAAATAGGTGAATTTCTCAGCAAAACATACCTGATTCTCAATTAAAACCAAAATTGTATTATAACCTCTCTCAACAAAAATAAAGACGATACTTAAATCTCCATAAGACGTGGATATTTTACAGAAATATAACACGATATAAAACGTAAAAATAAATTAGAATTTCAATGGAAAAGAAGACACTTAAAGAAATAAGGAGACCGTATCAAAACATACCTGATTATCAATTAAAACCAAAACTACATTATAATCTCAAAACAGAAAAAAGAAAATACATAAGTGTATATTCCCCATGAGATGTGGATATTCTACAGAAATATAACACGATATGAAACACAAAAGAAAACTAGAATCTCATTGGAAAGGGAGTCAGTGGAAAAATAGGTAAATTTCTTGTTGAAAACATACCTGATTATCGATTAAAACCAAAGTTGCATTATAATCTTATCCACAAAAACACGCATGAGCCTCGATAAAAAGGAAAATACACAAATCTATATTCCCCATAAGACGTGGATATACGATACAAAGCACGAAAGAAAACTATGATCTCATTGGAAAGGGAGACACTGGAAAAATAGGTAAATTTCTCGTTGAAAACATACCTGATTATCATTTTCATCGGGTGTTTCGGTGTTGCCTTCGTTGTCCTGCTGCTTCTCCTGCCCTTTCTCCTGGCCGTTCTCCTGGTTCTTCTCCCCGTCCGGTTCGCCATCCCGTTTGGTCACCAGCTCCATGGGCCCGTACGGCGGGCCTTGGGAAGTCAATGGCAACGGGACCATATCCGGCCGGTGGAGGCCGCTCAGGGCGAATGCAGCCCTCGGCAGCAACTGCGTCGCGCTTGCTGGTAAAATCGGGTGCCTTCGGGCGAGACGCGGGTCACCCCAAAGTTCACCCGCGGCGTGAAAACTCCAGATCCCATATTCCATCTGGAACGGCGATCATTAAACCGGGTCAACGAATATCATCCCCCCGGATCCTAGTCTCCTCCGAATCACGGCTGATCGAGAGGGAAATTTCCCTCATCCGAATCCCCACGTCGCGATATTCCCGATTAACGCGGTTAAAGCGCCGCTTAAAATAGAGAAACGGATAATGGGAAAGGCGATATTCCTTGTTTTCCCGACTCCAGTCGCAATTGCACGGCTGAAAGATAGATAACGTTACGCGGTCGCCGCTGAAATAGAACCGGTCCTTAATAAAATATACCCCGTCTCGGGGAACCTCGGTCGTTTAGACGTCTCTAGGAGATGGCACAGGATTTCGGAACATTCGCCAGAGTGTAAGACAGTAGAAAAATAGCGAACGAAGGGCTGGAGAGAGAATACATGGAACCGATGAGACACGAGCAATGTCGATAATTCGAAGCTCTGCAGAATGCTACCGTAATTATCGCGTTCGAATTTAACGCGTCCGCTCTGGACCTGTCGTACAGCTTCCACGTGATACTTAATAAATTAACGAAGATAATTTTCATACCGTTGCGAACTGGCTTTTCGATACGAATCGCGACAGCGTTCGAAGAGAGACAGAGAGATTACAATAGATTTTCGTAACGAGATACAGGGAAACGCGTGCAATTTCAGAGATGTCGCCCGTCAAAGGAGATCAAAGTTGAAGATAAAATTGCGAACGGTGCGAAAATACCGGTGGAAATGTGGAAAATTACGAAACGAGAGCGGGAAGATCGGCCGATTCGTTTCTTTGATATCTCGTTTATAATTTAATCGGCAAAGGGAATTCTTTCGCGCGACGTTCCGCCGGAATTTTCGCATTCGAAGAGAGACGAGAAGGGACGATAGACACACGGGGGGAGGGAAAAAGAAGAAAAAAAAAATTGGAAGAAAAGTGGGGAGAGGGAACTCGAACGGCGCAATTAGAGGACGGAAGCGCGCCACTTAATTGCAACGCATTTTGTAATGTTTAATAAATAGATCCAGCGATGGACGAGTTCGGAACTCGTTATTTGCGAAAAGTTTCGGCGCACGAGGGGTGGGGGGATAGTAATCATTTTAATGACCGTTCCCGTTGAAAAATTTCCAAATGAACCGTAGGACTTGTGATTGCGTCGGTTCTCCATCTATCCCCCCCTGGTCGCCCCTCTGCCCGACGAATTCGCGTAAAAATAACGCAACAAATATCTCCGTTAATAAGTCCATCGATCGGTCCTCTCGTACTCGTATCCCGGCAAGACAATTTTATACGTTCGAATTAATAATTGCTCGTTGACATCGGGAAAAATGGCAAGGGTAACCGGGTAAATTATGCCTCGAAAGCGCGGAGTGAAAAAAAATAAAATAGGAAGAACAGAAGGAGAGGAATTAATTAAACGGCGAATTAAAGAAATATCAACGCGGAGAGATGTCCTTCGGGGATATGGGATTGTTTGTTAAACAATTTATCGATTGGACGCGAACACACGTCAGAGGCCGGTTCGACGAATGAAACGGCAATAGCGAAATGGGCAGATATATTTTCTATGTCCTTGTCATTTGCGGCATTCTGCATATTATCCTATAAATCAAGTAGCAATAATGCAAACAAATATTCTATTCTATCGAATATCCGCCTCTTTCCCCGGCTAATGTTCCCGGAATAATTCCCCACCGGAAACGCGTTGTGTCATCCGCGTGAACGCGAATTCGTCGACAAAAGTGCGAGTCGGAAAAAAAAGAGCTTCGTTATTCGAAACAGTTTTCACGCGTTTTTCCGAAAGTATCGCGCTAAATCGGAGGAAATAAACGCGTCTGTTTGCAACTAACTACGAAATAACGATAAAACGTTTCAAGCGGTAATAATTACGCGAGTGAAACAAAACGGAAAGGTATCGCGATAATTCGAGAAAAGGAACCGCGATCCTCGACATCGCGACGTTAGATCCTAGAAATCTGTTTAACTCCCCCGAACGGTAAGATCCACACTGCACGAACCACCGACCAAAGCGTTATTTCAATTAGAACAGTCTGAGCAAATCGAAACGAGCCATTTCGATACATAAACTCGATAAAACACGTTATAAAACCCCCAACGATATCGAAACACCGGATGAAAAATTCTCCATATCTAAATCTCTTCACCTTAATAAAACAAAAACATAATATACGTAATAACGATTGTCATGCAAGTAAATTTCGCGATAGCGTTGCTATAATACAAAAAGAAGAAGAGAAAAAAAAGAAAAAATAAAAACAGCGGGATGGTACGAAAAATTTGCCATCAAAGATCGCGGGATCGTTGATGCAGAAATGGATAAACAAGCTATATATATATATATATATTATATACACACGTATATGTACCTATATATACTTAGATAAAGGAAAGAGAAAGGAAAGAAACGTAATAAAAGATTTCCATCTTACGGATGCCCGTCCGGTGGCCTACCGCAATTCAGGCAGATCGTCATTACGGTAAATCATCCCCCGGCCACGGTTCCCCCGGTCGTAGAACGGTGGCAAGAAACACAGCCGATCCCTGCAGGTCGACCGGAAGTTACGCAGTACCGCCGGTGCGCGAGTAACGTGCACGCGGATTCCCTCTCACGAGGGGTACAGAGAAATACGTCCGGATACGTGCTGCCGCAGAACGAACTCGCGAGATTCCTGACCATTGGACCGACCCTCGTGCATGCATACTTTAGCATAACGTTCTCTATACAATATCCAGAAAGAGGGACGAGGAGGCGGGCGGGAGAGAGAGAGGAGAGCGCGGCACGTAGGGAGCGCGAAGAGGCAGAGAGAGACGGGTAGAGCTGCCCTCCCTCTGCTGCCTCTCTTCTTCGTCGTCCTACCTCTCGTTGACCCCTTCCCATTGCCCTCGCGAATCGATTTGTTATTGTTTTTGTGTCTGCGGTCGTCGCGGCGAGCGGAGCGAGCGGGGTGTATATCGGTGGGTGGCAGCCCGGCGACCAGCGGGGGCCCGGGGGGCCCGGGGAGGGTGCCAGTCGCGCTGCCGCTGCTTCAAAGGCTCGCTTTTCGGCCCGACAGAGAGGCGACCAGGAAGGGCAAGCTGCGCGGGGCTGGCTGCTACCAGCCTGCACACGGGGAAAGGGAACGCCGCGGTAAGAGAGCACTTTCGAAGCTCGAAAGAGATGGACGAATAGATACACGCAGCTGACCAGTGGTGTAGCTCCCGGTTTACCATATTATTTCCCCCAACCGATATAATCCAACTCTTTTATAACCGTGTACGGATAGTTTTAGAAGATAGAAGACGGGTTAGTTTTCCGTTTGCTCCGTTGCCGATGACTCCCGGGAGGTGTCACGGTGGATTGGTAATTAGCAATCGGTTCGGTGAACGAGAGGAACAGCGCGATAGGAACGGAGAGAAATCCGGATGGCTACGCCACTGGTTCTCTACGCGAGGGAAAAGAGTGAGAGAAAATGGGTGGGCAAGGATGGAAGCTGGCACAGTGATGAGAGAGCAAGAGGGGGTGGAAATAGGGGGAGAAAGGTGGGTGGACGGAAGAAACGACAGGGCGAGAGGGAGGAACCGCGAGGGTTAAGCAGAGAGAGGGGGTTAGTTGGTGGTACTGGGGGAGCGGGTGGAGGGAGCAGGGGGAGGGAAATGGATCGGATTGCGTGGTCGGCACGAGGCTGGTTAGTATGAGTGCAACGGGATAAAAGAGAGAGCAAAAGTAAGAGGGCAAGAGATAGAGATGCGGTTAGGTATGGAAGCGCGTGTATAGGTGGAGAGGAGCGAACCGAAGAGATGGGTTACCCTCGGAGAGGAATGCCGGGAAATGAGGAAAGTGTGGAGGTAAGACGACGGCAGGGAGTACGTTTGTTTGACAGGTGACAACCGATCGGACCACTGACGTCACAGATCACTCGCTCGACCGTACGCTACACGCACAAACGCGATTTACTGCGGCACACGGACACACGTATACGGAAGAGAGAGAGAGAGCGTGAGAGAGAGAAAGGAAGAGAGAGAGAGAGCGCGCGCGCGCGACGTGTCGTGCATCACGCCGTGTTACTTCCGTTCCGTGCACAGAGTACGTCATACGTAAGCTTCCCACGCCGCGAGAAAAAAAGTACCGCGCGCGAGAGGGAGAGAGAGAGAGAGAGAAAACAGGCATGTGGATAGAGAGAGAGAGAGATAGGGGGGAAACTAGAAAAAAAAATAACGGTGAGAGGAAGATAGGGATGAAACGGGACGGGGGAGGAAAGCACGAGGTGAAGGGAGACGAAATTTTTCAGCGGAAGTAAGTAGTAAGTATTTACGATGCTAACCGGCCGATAGCCCCGCGCGACGCCTCTATCTGGTTACCATTACACTCGGATGTATGAAATGCGCCAGCAGCATACACCATCCCCCCACAATAGCCCTATTTATGATTGGGCAAAATTGCTTTCCATGCGCAGAATAAAATCGCGCGCGGGCGAGGAAAAATCCGCGGGGGTTGGATGCACGCGAGTTACGCGACCTGCGCCGCGCTCCATCCATCCCGATATTCCACCATTCTCCGACAACCACCTTTCGCCACTCTCTACGCGTTCTTTCTATTAATCATTCATACGCAAAGAATCTCCCTTTTTCCCCTTTTCTTTACGACATCGACTCGCAAAATTTGGGAAAAATTAAATATGGCGAGAGGTCGCGGTCATGCGTATACGCGTTTCCAGCCCCATCTTCTAACTCGCCAATCAGCGGACGCGAGCTGATTTCAAAGAAATTCCGTTCGCAGCGCTATTCTCGTTTCAGGGTGTATCGTGTATGGAAACATTTTTTTAAATATTCCTATTTTTATTCGATATGTCGGAAAAATTAACCATATTCTTTCTCCTCTTGCCCGTTATCTTTTTATCTTTCGCGTAATTAAATATTATCGATGTCCAGACTCGACGATAGTGATTATCAATTAAAATGCTTGTTTATGAATTTTCAAAATATGGCGACCTTTGCTCGAATTATCATATATATTCCATGTATGTTGCGGTATTCGTTGAAAAAAATGAAATTGCTAGATTTGTGTCTAAAACCTAAAAGATTTTCGTGTCAAGTATGAAAATAACGTCAAAATTTCAAATAGAATTTCAATTTTAACATTTATTGCACATGTACAACCGTGATAATTAGCAACGTTATAAAGATACAATATTTTTATAAAAAATGTTATCGTGTGTCATTTTATCTCGTTAATTATCGTTTTGCATTAGGGTCAGAGATGCGGATTTTAATGCAACAGCTCGTAAATTACAGAGTTCTTTTTCTATACTATAAACATGATATAACATTAGTTATAAATCGTTATAAAACAAAACCTTCCAGTTTTTGTACCTTTTTGTATGTTCTTCGATATTATTAATGGTATCCACAAACTCTTTGATATTCTTACCGATACTTTGATACAATTCTGTCTTCGATTCAACCAAATTCACGATAGACTTTCATTATCTTCTCCTTCTACAATTAAAATGAGTTTAATTATTGCCAAGAACATATACCTAATTGTATGTTTTGAAAAATTATTTCTAGCTAATACTTACTAATAAAATTATTTGTATATATAATTTGGGAATCGATCTCATCTTTGATTAAATAGTTTGATTAAATTCCTTACATCCTTTTCCCTGGTTTCTAATTTCAATAATTTCATCTTGTTTAGCTCGTATTCTTTTGTTATTGTGGCTAACTCGAATTCAAACAATTTCTCGTGTTTCTCTGCTTTCTTTTTCAAGACCATCTCTGTCACGTGTCTAATTTTTTGTCTATCTATGATCCTTCTAGTAACAATGGTCCAAAAGATATCGATGAACAATCCAATTTCATTTTTCTTTTTGGAATTCCTAAATCATACAAATGGTCGATTCTTTATTCTGATAGAGATTTTATTTTTGTAAAAATAATATGTTTACCTTGCTGTAAAGCACAATTGGATGAAGTTCTAATGTGAGAACTACCTGTGTGGATACTTGTTGTACCATTTGTTATATTCTTTTTCGCTAATTCTGATATAGAAGCATTATGTACTCTGAAAATATGTAACAGGTTATTACTTGAAAGATACAAAATGTTTTACGTTTACCTTTCACTTCGCTTTAGTTTTGGTGTCGTTGGATGATCTTTATGCATTTTATTAACAATTATTCTTATGCAATTAACTTAAAACTCTATGCTAATAGGTTGTTGCAAACGGCTAATGTTATCATTGATCGCTTATATGTACAAAATTTTCAAAAAAGTCACGTTATACGACAATATCGGAAAATTTATCAATTTGAAACTGTTGAATTCGATTGACTGTTAAATTGACTGTTCAAATTATTTTGTAATGTTAGTGTCGCCTCTTTAAATACGAATTCTTCCTTATAAGTGAAATAGCGTTACAGGTGCGCATTGTAGTGGATAAAGAGATGGCTAGCCTGTTCGATTGGCAATAGTGAATAGTATATCTCTACTCGAATACATTGTCATTATATGTACATTGGATAAAACTAAGCTCTTATTTTGTATGTTCCAAAAAGAATGTATCTAAAGAAGAAAGTCTTTTCTTTCTAATATGATAAGATTTTCGTTCCCGACAGTTTTCGAACAAGAGATCTCATGTTATTTGGTGGAAACAAATACATATGTATGTATATAATATTCAATTTTTAACGACGTTTTTAAAAGCATTATTTATTCTACGTAGAATTCTTAGTAAAAAAGTATTTTATTTTGAATAAAAATAAATTTCAGAAATTTAGATAGTTCGTCATCTTCTTATCTCTTTCTCTCTCTCTCTCTCTCTATTTATATTACACATATCTGTAATTTTATATAATGTAATAAACCGACTAATTTTAGTTTGAAATATTTTTTGTCATAGAATCGGAAATTCTTAAGAAATCATAGTGACATAGTTAAATTTTCCTAATGTAGTAAGTATATTTCTAATATAGATTATATTTTCTATTTTGTTACCTTTACAGATGTAGACATTTTATAACTATGCAATGCATTAAGAACTTAAAAACAAAGTTTACTAAAGGATTGTAGTGAGATTGAATTATACCTTTTACTTCTACATCGGTGGTTGATAGCCAACTTTCTAATTTTGCCTATTTTTTGATGATAACAGGAATTCGTTAAAGATTGGGATTTTACCAGTTGTTTAAGTATAACGCATAATGAATACGGTATTTTTTCTATAATATATTATTATTTTATTTGTCTATAAAGAATTATAATTTCTATTGTTGTTTGATAAATATTATCTTATATTTTACTTGTAGAATTAGTTAGAATTGCATATATTATTTCGATATAATACTTCAATAATTTCGCTATAGAATAACATCATTCTGTAAATAATATTAAAACAATTCTAATTAGCAAGCAAAAATAAATTTTAAATACTACTAAACATTATCGTATCAGGTCAAGAAAAGGGAAATTCCATCAGTGATAAGGCATATTTTAGCTCTTGACGTTCAGTTATCAAAAACTTTTGTAAAATGTGCAGAGAATTTACTATTTATACCTCAGATAACGAAATATTGCAATGCATTAGAGGTATGTATATATTTTAACACGTAATATAAGAATTAAAAAATATAAGACAAAAGATCAAATTCTTTTGTATTATTTTCATAGTTATCATGCCATGGAATACCTTGGATTACATCATTAATTGCACTTATTTGGATTCTTGATAATAAGGGTCTGTACCAAATGCAAATTAATTTGTTAATCGGTATGTATATTAATTGAAATAAATAATGATCTTTCATAAACATTTTCATAAGATTTTTCTAATATTTCATGAAAGTAATTTTAAAACTTTTACTATTGGTATTATTATTGTATTTTTAGCTCTACTACTAGATATTATTATTATTGCTGTATTGAAAGCAATAACAAGAAGGAGAAGACCAACAGTCAATACGGATCCTACATCAATAGGGCCTGATAAGTTCTCATTCCCATCAGGTCATTGTTCACGTTCAATGCTTATTTTTTATTTCTTCAAATATTTGTATCCTATATCTAGTATTTTCCTTACGCTAATGTTAATGTGGGTATTTGCTGTAGCAATATCTAGGGTTTTAATAAAAAAGCATTATTTTCTTGATGTTAGCGCAGGGCTACTTGTAGGCTATGTTGAAGGAATGCTTATGAGCTTTCTATACTTAGATGAAAAAACTTGTTTTTATTTAATAGATTGGATAAGTGACGAGAAAATCCCTGGTGCAGAATACGGTGTTTAAAATTATAAATATGATATTTGTTAAATTAATTTTTTGCCTATTATGTAATAAAATAAAAAAAAGATGTTGTTAACTGTAAAAAAGCTACTTCTATAAAAATTCTACAAACTTGATACGGTGATATATACTTATAAATAAAAGCTTATAAACAAATTTTATACCAAATAAACGTGTTAAAATAAATTGTAATATTTTAGGTGATATATTTTTATTTTCTAATTGTGTGATATATTTTTGTTGACAACGACGATTCTACTTTTATATTTAAGTACCACCTCGCTATCGTAAGGTTATAGATTTCTACAAATTTGATAATAAAAAATGCGATAATTACGCTGATTAGAGGTGTTCCATAAATTTGTATGATCTCGAAATATGTTATCGTGGACTTCGATCTAACCAACCTTTCGCTACATATTTTATCGTCGTACGACTATAATTTTTGAGATATGTGCAAAAAGGAGATTGCTGCTGTTATATTGAATTTTGCATATATGTACGCGTTCGTTATAGCGCATACATCGGTACAAGACATTACTCTTATTCGATCTTTGCGTAAATAGATAACGGCTAATAATGATACAAGTAGGTATAGTGACATAGTGACGCGCTATATAGCTACTTGTTGACCTAACAATTTTTGTGAATATCTCAGAAGTAAAGATCTGACGCGCTGGTAACATGTACAAAGAAAAGTTGTCCAGAATGATGTCTTCAACGACATATTTCAAGATTATTTAAATTGGCGAAGACGCGTCTTAATCTGCGTAATTGTTAAAAATACAAAATTTGTAAAGAATAATCAATAAATATATTTCATACTAAAACTTCGTTATGTTTTAACAAAGTGTTAAAGTTAACGGGGTTACAAAGTATCGATGAAAAGATCTCTCTAGAGTATAGTTTGTAGTATACAAAAAATGGAATGAATGAAGTTCATTGTACAAATCATATATTCCTACATTTGTGATATATGAAAAAAGTCTTGTACATCTTCATATATGTATAAAATTACAAGCCAGCCTATATATGTGCATTCTACACGATGGATTTTAGTCGTGTACTACGATTTTAATCCTTTTTTCTATAATAATTTATTAACAACTTCAACATTATGATTGTTCTAATCACTCGAAGTATATTTACTAAATTGGTATAAGTGTTTTGTTATATTTGTATTTAGATTTAAAATAATACGTAAATTTGCATTTTTTCAATTAAATATTCAAGTCTCGATTAAAGCTTGAAAAGGTGCAAGAAATCATTGACATTACGAACTTAAGAATTGATTTTTAAGAAAATATAATTTGCATAATTCTGTTTTAAATTCTAGTCGTACAAACCCAAGTACCAAAAAAAAAAAAAAAAAAAATTGTTATCTCGTGTCCGATGTAATATTAATACATGTAAATTAAGATTAGTCGTCAGTAATAATTTCCTAATTCTTCTAACAAAGTAAAAAAGAAGTCTTTATGAACTGTAATATTCATTTACGTGTATTTTCTTTATGGAAATTTCATTATAACGTATTTATCTCAAATATCCCAGTTGTTCAGTTCCCACCAAGCTTATCGTTAGTTACCTTCCCATTGATATTCTGTTCCGAAAGGTAAAGGTTTATAATTTCATCGTACATGCAAATGATATAATTTTCCAATACAATTCTAATATTGTCCGAACTTTTTAGTTTACCACAAAGGAGAGTGATAGAATTTCAAATCTAATCGAGTATGTTGGTTGGTGCCAGCTACTTCTTGGCTACACGAGGGCGAAGGTTTCATATTCTTTTCAACTTTTTCTGTTTCCCGTAAAATGGTAGCCAGAGGAGTTGGTTGATGGTCTGACAGAGCAGGTGTTGGTACGGTCGACAGTTCGCTGGAACGTTGCTTCTGTTCCTCTTCCGAATAAAGACTCAACGAACGTGGTCGTTCTGGTTTCAGTTGTGTTGCAGTCGTTGTGCTTGATTTTTCACTGGAAACAGTAACTTCCCATGAAGATGTCGTGGATACATATTTGGCAATAACGTGCATTCCACGATCACAATTCATTTGCCGTGATTTATATTATTACGAAGCTATTATAATTATAGTAAGAACACGAAAAACAACCAATATCGATTTCTTAATAAATAACAATAGTAAGAAATGTAACTAATGCATTACTATTTTTTAAATATCAAGTAAGTGAAACATTTTGCCTTTTTCGCAATGGACAATCATTTCGCATTTTTATATAATAAAATAAAACAATAAAAACATCGCGACATCGATGTTTTTGCATCATACGAAAGCGAGTACACCATGCATGGATCACAACTTTTACAAGTGACGCAAAAGAAACTACTTACTCTGAAAACAAGAGTAAAGGGAACATGTTGCCATTGTGCAGAGGATTTTGGGGGATATTGAACTGGTGTTTTCATGGGATTGGATTCGCTTAATATCTGTCAACGAGAAGGAAATAAATATGAAGTCCATGCAGCACATTCGGTGAATACTTTTTAATCATATGCACAAATGCGAGTGTGATCAGTTGAAAATAATCGATGCGTATCACAATAAATAAATATAACATATATACAGACATACATGCGCGAATTAATCTAACGGAAAATACGTGTCCAATAAATTAACCATATTTGTGCGTTAAAAATGAAATAATAATATGATACTTATATTTTAAATTATTCTTTCTAAGAATCAAACGTTGAACATCCTTTATAGCATTTTTTTTAAATGTACCATTATGTATAGTACAGCTATTCTTATATTATTATTTTAATTCTTATATTTCTCTAGCTTTATAAAGGATATCCATTTTATATTTACAATTTATAAACCAATAAATCAAACAATTAACATCGTTACATACATAGTCAATAGTAATTTCATTCGAATACAATACGCAGACAATCGTGACATTGAAAGACGCAAATTTGTCTCTTTATAACGAATTGATGAAAGAAATCTTAAAATCAAATAGAACGTCTCGTTACCAAAGTCTACTATCCAAAGAAAGCAACACAATTAAATATCCTTGCGTATTTTTATCGTCTACCAAAGAGTATCGAAGCGATGTTGCTCAACCCAAAACCTCGAGCCAACATTCAAGAAATTAAGCAAGAGGAAGATTGAAGAATTATACCTTATGCGCGTTCAAATGTGCGCTGGCAAGAGGTAGCGTATACACATTCGGTGTAAAAATAGTGAAAGCCGTTTATATCGCGTATTGCCGTGTTATTCGTGTTTTCCTTAACCCTTTAGCGACTGTCCTTACTGCCTTACAGTCTCAATAAATACATAATGTACCATTATAGAATATATTCGATATTTATCATTTTCTAACACGTGGCTACTTGTTACTGCACATTTAAGTCTTTCATGTAATTCAAGATAAAATCATTTTCTGTAGAACGACTTATCTAAACATTGAAGCATTAACCAAAGCTCCAACGCGTCAAATGACCAGGAGACGATTTCTGCGCTCTCCATTCGTAAAAACAAATTAACAGCTAATTAATACATAAGCAACTTTTGCATGACCATTCATTATGGACGAATGTCTTTCGACTTTACTCACCCAGTACGCTCGGCGGATGGACCAAGCATAGCGGTGTTATGGATTATCTAAAAAGAAAAAGCGTTAATGCTTCCTTAATAATAACGTTAACAGTGTTATGTCTTATTACGGGCAACACTATCTTGCGAATGTTAAAAGCTGCGTTTAAAACTTTATTTTGAAACGATATTTAGTCAATTTTTAATAGAAATATATTATCAAATTACATTAAGGGATTAATTTAAAATTATAATTACATTAAGTATTCTTTAGCTAATTTAGAGCTGTTCAATACAAAATCAAGTAGTTCAATTTGAAACGGTATTTAGTAAATTTTTAATAGAAATATATTATCAAATTACATTATGGGATTAATTTAAAATTATAATTACACTAAGTATTTTTTAGCTACTTTAGAGTAGTTCAATGCAAAATATGTATTTAATTTATATTTAGATGTATGTATTATATAGCTGGTACAGGAATATACATTTTTACCGTCGTATTTTAAGTACAAAATTGGGCGCAATTGTAATATAGTGTTTTTGTCCTTTGTATGTGTTTATCAATTGCTGATCCACATTTCATGGTACTGTACTTACGTTGGCCATGGAACATGGTGGTCGTGCTGCGGCATATCTGCCAAAGGAAGTACGCGAAATAGAGGAAGAGTAGGGAACACCATTCAAACTGAAACAAAGGAGAAAATTATTAAACTGACCTTTTTGTGGAATAACACTGAAGTATGTAGTATCGATAACTCGTGAAAAATATTACAGAATTATCCAAACCGATATTTACTAATATTTATTATTTTTGTAATTTAATATTTTGAAATACTCTGGTTACTTTACTAAATAACGCAAATTACAGTACAGTTTTTTCATTCTGAAATTATTTCAAGCGAGTAATTTTACCTCTTAATTATCATAAATAGTGAAATATACCTTGAGTTATTTTTTGCAAGATTATTATGTACGGAGCTGGATGTACCGATATCAACCGTGGTTTTTGGAGGCAAACTATATCTATTTGTTCTCACATCTTGATGTTCTGTAAAACATAAAACAAACGGATTACTAAATGACATTACATTAAAACCGAAATAAACATCAAATTTAAATATACAAGAATAAATTATCTTAACCATAACCATTAAATATATTTATATGATATTAAAACCTGAAAGAGAATAAGAACTATCTTTTAATAATACACTTGAACTTTGGGTTAGCAGATAATCTCTTCGGATAAAGTTTACCATAATTAACATTATGTTAATAACCAATACTAATAAATATAATAACAACCATTAAGTATAAATTATGGTAATAACTATTAAATATATTTAAATAACATTAAAACATAAAAGAGAATAAAAACTATCTTTTAATAATAATACACCTGAACTTTTGGTTAATAGATAACCGTTTTCGCTTGATCTCTTTGGCTAAACTTTACCATAATGTAAAGTTTAAAAATTTCATATTGTACCATACGTTATTCTATGTAAAAAAAAGTTAGACAATTTCGTTCATAATCGACGGAATGTCGAGACAGCGAGTTTGTCATTTAAGGACAGCTTGGAATCGATCAAGCGATTTACATAATAGGACCAATTACATAGGATGACATTGACCGCGATTTTATGCCACTGCAGGTAAGAATCGCCGATTTAGGGCACTTGCTGACGAAGGACGAACTAAAAGAAGAACTCGATCTCCGATCCGCCATTCTCGTACCTTTAATTTCAAACCAGATCGACAATGGACTCATGGACGACCTTGCTCTTTTATGGAGTCACCTTGAAGACGTGATACTCGTCAAATTTTTAAGTTATCAGAAATGGTACTTAACCTTTCGTTAAGTTAAAAATGAATAACACAAGCTAATAGTGAACAACAATTTTTATGAAATAAACTTATAAAACGGTAATTACGATTTTATTACATTAAGGTATGAGTTCTTTCGTTTCTTTTATACAACAATTAAATCCTTTTTTTAAAGTTTATTCGGGAATTCCTGAAGATCTATCAGGTCTAGTAATAATTAATGTTTTTTCATCAACTTAATCTACAAACACGCGATACATAAGAAAGTGCGAAGCGTAATTAACAAGCTTCGCTGCAGAAAGTTTGCGGTGGAACTGTTTTATTTCGCGAATCCAGGGTTAAAAATATGGCGGATGAAAAGCGTATTCGGCATTGCGCGCTTTGCGAGTTCCAGTTGGAAGAAAAGCAAACGAGGCTGGAAAAAATATCCGTACTGCTGTAGGTCGAGATGCCGTTGCGTAGCGTGTAGTGGACAATTGGAAAGGTTAGCTGGAGCTTTGAGAGAAAAAGAACACGCACTGATTAATCGGAAGGGCGTGATTCTTCGTCGCGATAACGCAGGATCGCACACCGCAAGAATCATGGCGGAAAAACTACGCCATTTCGGATGGGAAGTTCTCCCTCGATTTGCATATTCTCCAGATATTGCCCTTCCGATTATCATTCGTTTCGTTCCTCGCGAAATCTTCTTCTTGGAAAACATTTCGACAACGAAGAGCGCGTGAAAAATGCCTCGACCGAATTATTCGAATCGAAATCGTGAGAATTTTACAATAGAGGGATGAAGATGCTACCTGAGCTTTGGGCGCAATTAGTAGAAAGCAACGGCAACCATATCGTTGATTAAATTCTACGACATTAATTATTACTAGACCTGATATATTAAGATTGTCAGTTTTGAACTTTTCTTCTATTTCTATAATTTTTTCTATAATTTTTATATTCTATTTTCTTTTCATATTCCGCTTAGACAATTTCGAAGAATTTTTAGTTTTTATACGTCTCTTCATATTTATTATTTCAGCCGATGAATTTCATTAATGAAATTATTAAAAAGGTTGGCCGTTAAATTAAACAGCGCCAATTAACTATACGTTCGTTAATGATTCACCAGCATGATCAGCATTTACTTTGCACTCTGGTGGAAATTCTAGCACCGTGGTCGTTAACGAACGAAACCGTAGGCTCATTTTTTCTCGACCAACTAATTAGAGTCGTAATTGTTCAACGAACTTCCAACGCTTCGAAACTTCGTTCTTCTGTTTTTGCATCGAGAAAAAAAGCGACAAAGACAAAGTCGATTAAAGTATAACGTTACAAGAACAAACCTTCTTACTTTTCTGCAAAAAAATTACTTACAAGATTGATACCTTACTTTTCTGCAAAAAATTACTTACAAGTTTGATATCTTTAGGTACTCAGGTTCGTCCCTTTCATTTCCTCCGATTCTCCTGTTTTCTTCCTTCCAATTGCACAATACGTTATAAATATTTTATAACAAAGATAACGAAAGTTATTTAACACTGGGACTACTAAACCTGTTAAAACGATTACCTGGTTTCGGACTTTTTGCTTTTTCTTTAAAAAGGAAAAAGAGAAAGATATTTAGGCTACCTATCACAGGTGAGTAGGTCTAGCGTTAATTAATAATTAATATGTAAGTTATAAAACAGGCGAAGTGTTATAGAATTTATAGCACAGAGTTTATAGAGTTTATAGAGTTTATAGTAGAAAGAAAAGAAAAGAAAAGAGATACGTACCGTCGTCAAAGAATCCTTGAAAAACGACAAATTTGTTGTTCTGTGGAATAATCTTCGAGAGACCGTAGTATTTGTCTAGGAAAGCTAAAAATTTCTCCGAAGGTCTATCGATCGCCAGTTTCACGGGCCTAATATTCTCCTCCTGAAAAAAACAAAACAGCAGTCAGTATTTTCATTGGGAAAACAACACAGAGGAAAATTGAATATCTTAATCGATACGTTCGTTTCTCTAGATAATTTTCCTCGGCTTTGCTTACACGACGTTTAAATAAATGAGTCACACAGTATGCCGAAGAATCGAAACGAGTTCAGTCACCTTTTCGGTTACCTTCGACCGTAAAACCCACGCATAATGACCTTTTGTCACGCTCCTCCTTAAGATCCTCTAATAATTTGCCACCGTGGCTGAATACTACCATTTCTAATCGAGAAACCAGTCACGAAAGCAACGCTTTCAACGTGCACCTAATTTTTTCTTCACATTCGATATTATCCCTATGAGAGGAGGAAAGAAAAATTTTACACGGAAAAGAAAAATTTCGAGGACAACGATAGCGAAGTCTTATACAAAGTATCGAGGTGGAAACTAGTCACGAAAGCAACGATTTCAACGTGTAACTAATTTTTTCTTCACATTCGATATTATTCCTATGAGAAGAGGAAGGAAGAATTTTACATAGAAAAGAAAAAGTTTACATAGAAAAGACAAATTTTACACAGAAAAGAAAAATTTTATATAGAAAAAAAAATTTCGAGGAAAACAATAGCGAAGTATTTTTATATAAAGTATCGAGGTGTCGATAAAGCAATTTTTACCTTTCTTTTTTAAATATTCAAGAATAAGAACAACAAGCTTTCAACGTGCAACTATTTTTTTTGACATTCGATATAATTCGTATGAGAATAGGAGGAAAACTTTTACAGAGAAAAGAAAAATTTCACAGAGAAAAGAAAAAATTCGAGGAAAACAATAGCGAAGTATTACACAAAGTATCTAAGTGTCGATAAAGCAGTTTTTACCATATATTTTTTTTTTAAGTATTCAAGGATAAGAAGGAAACATCGTATATCGCAGAGGTTGCATGGAGATAACGTTCGGCAAAGGACAGTTAGACGTACAGTTAGGTCGAGGAATAGTGATTAGAGAATTGCACGCAAACCGTGATTTGGTTGGCGAACCGAGGACTGATTCCGCGAGAAATCAGCGATAGAAAGAAAATGAGAATCGATCGGTGAATGTGAACGAGTACGAAACAGGTTGGAGGGACGCCGAAGGAGGCGTGATAGAAAAGAAAAAAAAAGAAAAAAGAGCCAGTCATTACTCTGTTTAAGGACTGTGGCTTTGTGTTCGCTCGTACGCGTTCCGGTCTCTGCGCTGTTCCAGCTGCACGGAAAAATAAGAAATCCTTCATTTAGACTGCTGTGCTAACGGTACTCGAATAGTAACATGCTGCCTCTTACATCATTCTAGGCGCCTTTCCTATTCTTTTTACCGTTGATTGGCGCACGGAGAAATATCAAACAACTGGAATTTCAACCAATCTCTCAGCGAAATGTCTACCACGCCATATTTGCTTGGTTTAAAAAAGAGAAGATTAATAACAGAATATATAAAAAGCAAAAGCGAGTAAGTATTCCTTTCACATTTTCAATTTAGTATAAAATAGACACGTATAAACTAAAAATACGATTTTAGAATATTAAGTAGAATTCTTTGGAGTAGATTAACTTTTATATCGTCTAGTAATAATTAACGCTAGATTTACGGGACCCGTCAATAATAAAAACTCTAATAATTAATAGATTTAATGAATTTGTATTAAATTTGTTAATATTGTAATTGTTTTTAAATTAAACTCATGGTCTTGTTTTTTAAGAAAATACGTAGCTTTTTTTACCCGTAAATCTGATCGGTGTCCATAAAAATAGGTATTCAAACACGTCCGTAAACCTAGTGTTAACGTCGTTTTCCAGTACATTTTTAAAACTAACTTATTTAAACGAAACAAAAGAATATAATCGATGACATAGTTGCGGTATTTTCTACTACTCGAGCCCATAGCTCAGGTAGCATCTTGATCCCTCTATTATAAAATTCTCGCGATTTCGATTCGAATAATTCGGTCGAGGCATTTTTCACGCGCTCTTCTTTATCGAAATGTTTTCCAAGAAGAAGATTTCGCGAAGAACGAAACGAATGACAATCGGCAAGGGCAATATCGGGAGAATATGCAAATCGAGGGAGAACTTGCCATCCGAAATGGCGTAGTTTTTCCGCCGTGATTCTTGCAGGATGCGATCCTGCGATATCGCGACGAAGAATCACGCCCTTCCGATTAATCAGTGCGGGGTTCTTTTTCTCTCAAAGCTCCAGCTAACCTTTCCAATTGTCCACTACACGCTTCGCACGGCATCTCGACCCAGAGCACTACGGATATTTTTCCAGCCTCGTTGGCTTTTCTTCCAACTGGAACTCGCGAAGCGCGCAATGCCGAACACGCTTTTCATCCGCCATCTTCTTACCCTGGATTCGCGAAATAAAACGGTTCAAACGCAAACTTTTCTCCGCGAAGCTTGTTAATTACGCTTCGCGCTTCTCTGTGCGTATCGCGTGTTTGTAGATTGTGTGGACGAAGTTAGCAACAGGCAGGATTTAAAGGAATACTGAAAAACGACGTTAATTATTAGCAGACCTGAGATATGTGTATACACTGTTGCACGGAGGAAATAAGATTATACTGGAATAATGGTAAGACTCGGAGAGAACGGAAGTGTGCTGTTGAAGGTATGCGAACGAATCTTTGAATACGCGTACGGCTTACGAGCGGGATCGTGTCCCGTGTACGAAATTACTAGCCGCCTACACGTAGAGGATGTGAATCGTGTTTCGACGGTGTAAACGGACATAATTACTTCCCGAGTAAAAGCAGAAAGGCGTCCCAGCGATCTTGATCTAAACCACTTCCATGGAAATCTTGCGCAAAACCAGGCTGTCGCTCGTTAAGTCGAACGTTGCGAAATATCGCCGTTTCGCAAATGCTTGTAGGCAAACAAAATCGAACTGGACAGACGAGAGGAATTACGCGATGAAAGGAGATTAACACGCTCGGTGTTACACGAGATAAGAAAATATTCAGCGGCAGAATCACGGTAAAATATTAAAATAAAACTCGTAATTAGAGAAGGGTGAATCGCGCGTGAGCTGGTTTCTCGGAATCTTTCATCTTCCTTTGTGTTTACGTTAATTAACAGGTTCGTTGCGCGTGTGTCGAGGATTCAGGTCGGTTATACGCTATCCACCAAGATTTCAGTTTTATATATGTTATTATCGAACTTTCTGCTAATTTTAGTATTAATTCGACAGTGTTTCGAGTAAAGAATTCCTCTGACTGAGTTTGATTAAAAAATGTTTGCTCTCTATGCAATAGGCGCAGAATATTAATTAAAAAATAATAGAAATTTGAAGAAAAAAGATTCGTTTATATAAAAAAACCGCGTGTAATGTGAGAATAAATTTTGTATGAGAATCGAGCAAATATTTTTAAGTATTGTGTATATTATTATCGTACTTTCTGCTAATTTTAGTATTAATTTGAGTCGTAAATTTAAAAAGTGTACTTGTTTCGAGTAAAGAATTCCTGAGTTTAAAAATAGACATATATGATCTAAAAAATGCGATTTAGAATATTAACTAGAATTCTTCGGAGTAATTAAGAATTTCGTCCAATCTTTCAACGAAGTGTCTACAATGCGATATTTGTTTGGTGTAAAAAAAATAGACCTAAAAGGTTTAAAATTTTGCTCTCTGTGCAACACACGCGGAAGATCAATAAAAAATAATAGAAATTTGAGGAAAAAAGATTCGTCATAGTTCACGTGAGATACACACGTGAAACCGTGCATAATGTAAGAACAGATTTTGTATGGAAATCGAGCAAAGATTTTAAGTCTTGCATATATTACCGTGTTCTCTGCTAATTTTAGTATTTAATTTGATAGTGTTTCGAGTAAAGAATTCCCTGAATTTCTTAAACAATTTTTGCTCCCTATGCAACATATGCGGAATATCAATAAATAATAATAGAAATTTGAAGAAAAAAGATTCGTCATAGTTCACGTGAGATACACGCGTGAACCGTGTATAATGTGAGAATAGGAATATTGTATGGAAGTTATTTATTGACGCACGGTTTAAAATAACGAGAATTAGGTCGGCAGGGACGTGTTAAATAGCATAACGAAGAATATACTAGACTATCTAATGAAAATGTTGCTTATGGAAGATTACTTATCGATACACGGAACGCGTTACAATAATAACGCGTCATTGGTTCATCGAGTTTTTCTTTGTTCATTCACAAACGTACGCGCAGAGAATTTTATAATTCGCGTGGATTTGAATTTCTTATAAGCCAGGGAAAATGTACGATTCGCATGCTAACCGCAGGCTCTATAGAATGTTCTGAACCGAGGTTAATAAGCTTTAATTACGGAAAAGTACCGCACTGGCTGGCAATCGTATTAGTTGAGCACCGTGGACGAGTGTACCTGGTGAATTCACGTGTCGGCAAAGCCAACAGCACTTGCTGTGATTCTGACAGAAGTGCAGCAACCATAACAGAACAGAGGGAAAAAATCTACTATGCCACCGATTCCTTACCAGCCTTTTATTTCTATTCCACGAACCTTGCTTGACGAATTCCACGTAAACTACTAGACAGTCGATATAACGTATTAACACTAAACGTATCAAGTTTCCAAATTTAATTTAAAATCGTACATTCATTGTTATTTCTTTAGCTCGTTTGACTTTTTGTAAATTCTTATATATCGTCCGATTATTCAATTTCTCGCTTTTCGTTTTTTTCCTAGCTTATTTTTTACAGTGGAAAATTCTTTACCTATTGGTACACCTATATTCATGGTAAATTAAACGATTAAAAATAACGAATCGAGGGAAATTCTTCGAATTAAAAAATACGTACAATATTGATGGCAATGGAAAAATTATTTTTCGCTATACTCCATGCAACTTTCATTCTAAAAAAATTTGTTCTAGCGAATAATTTTTTATCCACTGGTAATTATATTCACGATAAGAATATGTAAAATGCAAAAGCCCAGTGCGTTTAGCGTTAAACATAGAAATTGCTTATAAAAAGGAATTAAACTAATTTACGTTGCTTTCTCTCATTTCCATTTCTTTCTTCGCCAATTAATTTCCCCTCTTTCTCCGAAGAAGCTAGTCGATTTATCGAACAAACTTCTACGTAAACACTTATCATAGTCCGTATCATTTAACATCAACTCGACAATGCATTTGCGATATTTATTATCTTAACACTAGCTTTACTTATCTAAATACTATCTAATTACTATCTTATAACCAGAAGCGTGACTCGATATTTGGATCCAAGGTATTAAATCGTTTTCCTCGTTTATACGTATATTTTAATCTCGACAACGTGAAACGAACTAGCATCGACATTAGCTAGTTGCATTCGCAACGACGTTGGAAATCGCAACGTGAACCTCTGGTTTGCATTCCGCACGGTCCACCTTCCTGCCGGCTGAAACCATTCATTCCAAAGGCATTAATCGAAGAATTGCATAACCACTTACCGAGAGCATGTGCTGATAGAGAATATTTCCAAGGCCCATGCGTTGCCGTGACTCGTGCACGTAGAAGTCCAGGATGCATCTTGGCTTCAGCTGATAATGAGCGCCAGTCTCGTCGAACATGAAGAGGTTCTTCGATCCGGTCTTCAACAGTCCCACCACGCTGCCCAGTCCGCTGTAAAATCGAAGCAAGGTTGTAACATTATGCGATGATGATTCACCGTTTGCGGTCCATGCGAGGTTCGCGTTCTTAGACGTAGATAGACCGGTGCAAAGCTCGGGATATGCACTGCCGGGTTTCCACCAAGATCACTGATTCTCAGGAACTTGGCGAAACGAGAACTGGATCACCGTGTCTACGTCAACCAGCTGTTTTTAGGCAGCTCTCCATCTGCCGAAATTCACACTTTCCTCTATTCGCTACGATGTATCAGCTCTGGTAATAATTAACCCCTTGACATAGAAATTAACGCTAAACCTATCATAATTTAAATCGCTATTTTTCAAATTTTTATTAGAAATTTCGCGTTCCACTTTATTATCTTAATCATTCGTCTTCGCGAATTTTCTTAGGTAGGTTTAGCGTTAAATACACTTGATGCGATTGAAAAATATTATTTTATTTCGCTAAGTTGGACTAGAGAATGGAAGTAGAAAGGGAATATATATTTTTTTTAAATATTGGATTTTTATTGATAACATGACAAGGTTCGATTAACGCTGTAACTAGTGAAAAAATTGAAATGATAGTAAAAATATGGATAAAACGTCGAACACTTTTTATAATTGACAAAGGCTGATGACACGATTGGTTTGAATTTTTCTCCGTAGAATAAACTAGAGCGTGTTTCTCGGTGCTGTGGAAAACGACATTAATTATTACTAGACCTGATCTTGCAGAACGGAATCTTCGATAGAGCCAATAAGACTAGGTTTCCCAGTCGAGATTAATTTTCAGATTACTCCCTGATAAGGATTGACAAGGTTTGATTAACGTTGTAACTAGCGAAACGATAATAAAAACATGGATAAAACGTCGAACACTTTCTATAATTGATAAAGGTTGATGACACGATTGGTTTTAATTTTCCAAGTAAAAATGTTCTCTATATAATAAACTAGAGTGGATTTCTTGGTACCGAGTTAGGATTCGTTAAGTTCTGCCATGTTGTTCGTACTCTTCCCGCTCGAGCAACTATCGTCTCGACGAGAAAGTTGTTTAGACTCTTAAACACATGGCAAAAAGGAAGTCCGCGGAGAATACGCGAGGAAGAAACTCGCCTCGATTGTTACTACTTTTCATGCTTCGTACGCTATATTCCTGAAGAAGCAGAGAAATTCTCGGGTGACTCATACGGAAAGTAAACTCGAATTTCTTTGCAAACCAGCTTTATATCGGAAATTAACGAAAATAAATGACATCAACTTCGTGGATAATACATAATAACATATGATATAATCATCACACGCTTCGCAACTGTTCAACCTAATGAAACATCGCGTCTGTTAATTTATTTTTAATAAATTGCCATTTGTAACTTGACATCAACTTCATAACCAACACAACTATGGAAAAAGTTATACCTTATAACACACGAGATAATCGTCGAGCACTTCGAAACTATTCAACCCAATGAAACATCGCGTCAGCTAGTCATTATAAATTGCCATTTGCAATTTGACATCAACCTCGTAACCAACACAACCGTGAAAAAACTTATACGTTATAACACATGAGATAATCCTTGTTCACTTTGCAACTATTCAACCTAATGAAACATCACGACTGTTAGCCATTATAAATTGCCATTTGCAATTTGACATCAACCTCGTAACCAAACAACCGTGGAAAAACTTATACGTTATAACACATGAGATAATCGTCGTGCACTTCGCAACTATTCAACGTAATGGAACATCGCGTCTGTTAGTCATTATAAATTGTCATTTGCATTCGACATCAACTTCGAAATTAATAACTGTGGAAAAAGCTTATACGTTATAACGTATGAGATAATCGTCGTGCACTTCGCAACTATTCAACCTAATGAAACATCGCGTGTGTTAGTCATTGTAAATTGCCATTTGCAATTCGATATACGTTTATATGGACATTCGAAGAATTTCACACGCTGCCTGGTTTCCACATCCATTATCGATATCCATGATCCAACGTTATTATAACGAACCGTGTAACCCAAGCCAGATCGATTGTATCTCGGCTGAGTTGGCTTGGTCGCGAGGATGGGAATTCGAGCGTCTACTTTCAGTAATTAATATCGTACATCGCGATAGAATGGCGTGAACACTATCTTTAGAGCTTCACGAGTCACCTATTGTCTCTGCGGATACACAACTGTACCAATAACAATCTTTTACCAACAATGATGGTAACAGGAAATAGGACAGAGACACGAAACGTTTCGAACGAGTACACCGCGGTTCAAAACTTGCCAACTATTTGCCAAAGCGAATTATTCCATCGTTTTAAACAGATTTTATAAGGTTCGACTTCGAACTTGTAACGAAACTAAGTCGAGAGTGTTTAAGATCACCTGCTGCGAATAATGAACTAGTCGATAAACCTTTTCTAGTGGATTTTCATCGCAGAATTACGAGACAAAGCCGGTGGCTTAATAAGGAAGCCTCTTCTTAGAGACAGGCTTTGGTAAATAATTGGAGATCGTTCGATCGCTTCCGAAGAAAAGCTTCGTGAATTTGTTAGAAGATGATCGATACCGTGCAAACGGATTATCGAGAAACTCTACGGAAAAATAACCGAATCATGGATAATTCGGTACCGTGAAAGAAAAATCAGGTTTTTAATGTTAATAACGTGTCTTGAAAAATAGTATAGAGCGGAAAAGCTTCGTGAATTTGTTAGAAGATGATCGATACCTTGCAAACGGATTATCGAGAAACTCTACGAAAGAATAACCGAATCGTGAATAATTCGGTACCGCGAAAGAAAAATCGGGTTTTTAATGTTAACAACGTGTCTTGAAAAATGGTATAGAGCGGAAAAGCTTCGTGAATTTGTTGGAAGATGATCGATACCTTGCAAACGGATTATCGAGAAACTGTACGGAAGAATAACCGAATCGTGGATAATTCGGTAACGCGAAAGAAAAATCGGATCAGGCGTGTTTCTAAAATGGTAAGAACGCGTTTTGAAAAGCGGTATAGAGCGGAAGGATTCTGCGAGGATGGGAAAGCTGCATTTCTGCAGGGGAGGCGACACCAGACATATTGATCGTCCGACCATTTTGCACGCCACGAAACCCCTTATATCCTGGGAAATACAGCTTCCTTTCCGGCTCGGGTTGCGCTTTTCTAGAGGGTCTTCGTCGTTTACCCACGATTCCACGGAAGCAATTAGATCGAGCAATTTACCCAAGCAGGAATATTTAACATTTCTGAAGGAGCACTCCTCGTCTGGCTGCAATAATTCCACTTTTCTCTTTCTTCTGTAGCAATTTACTGCTGCTACTCGAGTGACTCGTTTTTCTTTCCAATCATTAACATCCTTCGTTCTAACTTGGGATAAGTTAGCATTAATGAAAATAGTGTAACAGCTGGATTTTAAACAGACAAGGAAACGGATAAAAAACAATTATTTAGAAAGAAAAGAATTGAAAAAGAATAGAGAATAATTAACGTGATGCAGAAAATAATAATTTTAATCGTTACATTTTCTATTCGAGGAAACGTAGATTCCTGAAATATCGCAATTCGTGGAAAATTAATTAATTTTGTTATTCGACGATAAGGTGTATTTCCTATCTAAAGATTAACTTACGAATCTACGATCTTAGGTCTGAAGATTACTCTTTATCTAAAGGTAAACAATACAGGAAATTGAAAAAGCTTACTTGTTAGCTTCATTGTCCACTAATAAATAAACTACATGGTCCGTATCTCGAAGTCTTAGGGCGTTGGTTATCGACTTATTCAAACCTTGGGCTCTAGCAGAAGCCTCGCCCATGTCGTCGAGAACTCTGCTCAATTGTCTCTGACATTCGCTGAAACAAATAAATTTCCTTCTTAAAAAAATCAATTTATAACGCAAAATTATCTAAAAAAAAAAATTGTTATTCGTTTTAATTTAAGTCTCCTTCCAACCAAATTTACTCGTCCAAGGAACACGTTCTTATATAGCGTAACGTGTACGCAGAAACACAAGCTAGATATTTTTGAAGAAAAAGAGACTTTGGTAAAAATTCGACCTGGATTTCGGAATTATTCGTTGCAACGTTATTGCAAGGTGCGGTTTACAACTTAAATAGCACGAAACAACTGCTCCACTTTCAACTCTCTTCTCTTTTCTCTTGCCTTTTCCTCGTATTATCGCTTTATTTCGATGCTTCCATCGAAGACAGACTGTTCTTTTTCCTTCTACTTTACGATGCTATTTATTTTACGAGATTTTCGATTTCTTCCGCTGTTCGTAGCGTGTGCAAAAGTTAATATATAATTTAACAATTAATTCCAGTCGAGTATCTGTCACATTTGTTTTGCAGAAAATTAAACAATCGAAAGAATTAAGCTACTGATCTTATCAGGTATAAAAAACGAGCGTTGTTCGGCGAATTTTTATTTGCGAGATTAGAAAATCAGGATACTTCAGAGAATACGTTAAGTTGGCTTTCCATGGAACTGATTGTTACTGAACACGAAAGATAATAAAATTTCCATTTTTCGTTCCACTTACAGCTGACCCTCGGACTCACGAGAGAAAGCAGATTAGTTATCAGTGAAAGGCATTTTGGCATGTCGTCAAAAGATTAATCATTTTACCTTTTCTTTTTCTTTCCTTATCGCGCAACGAAGCTTATTTTAAACGGTTCCCAAATTATGGTAATAACATCTGGCTTTACGGTACAAAGAATCGTGACTCGTTACACGAGATCAAATAAAATAAAAGAAACTACGTAAACACTTTCTTCTGAGAAAGCTTAGAAAACGCTTATTTTATTATACTTCGTTATAGTATACCGTTATTAGTCGTTGAATCGTGATAATTTATACGGGAGACGAAAAATATCGTTTTGCAAAATTATTGCAGAAAACGATAATTCTTCGTCTTCTTTATACAATTTAATCAAGTATCGTATTTTGACGAACATTATTCGGAGTGCAAAGGGTTAATATTAATTTAAAATTATAAATTATATTAAAAATATAATTTATTAATTAGAAATTCCAAAATTTTCTGTAACTTCAAAAAATTGAAATTACCGTGCTGATTACCTTTGTGTCATTTACGATTTCACGCGTCGTTCGTTTGTTTTGTCAGGCAATTACGCGACAATAGCTTGTCCGACTTCTTTTCCTTCGAACACGTTGGTTCGTAAATCGATTGCGCAACGCGATTATACGTGGACGCTTCGAAATTGGCGTCTGAGTCAACCGCGTCTATACTCGACCTCTGTCATCCTCTGGTTCCGCATTGCCCCCCGTTTCACTCTGGCAAACTGAAAATTGCTCGCGGAACCGATCCACCTGTCGATCCACGTAAATAAAGCGTATTCGTGTGTAATGGTAACAGCACCTGGTGCCCTCGTTCATGGCACGCGTAACGAACACGCGTTGACTTTTGCTTATTCCTGTTAATCGCCAAACGTTCTGTATAGAAATCGATCGTTGTATCGTATTCGCATACCGTAAGCTAATGCGTTACAAAATGCGACCCAATTCGTGCACTGGAATTGAGCCAATGTGTCGTTTTGCAATGCAAATATCCAACGATTACGCTAACGTACAGACATCGAATGGAACGATGATGGATCATCCAGGTCCACGCATGATCGCTGGAAAATTTGCCGGAAGTTGCCACGTGCTCCCAAGGACGCGAGTAAATTATTTTCGGCTTTTGAGACTCTGTTGATGATCGATCGAGTTAACGCGTTGAATGCAACGCTAATTTTATAAGGATTGTCCGTGACGCCGCGATGAATTTTCTATTATGCCATACATATAACGATAAAATATTATCTTCGATAGATAAGTTACAGTGTATAATCATGTTTGACATGTCAACTTCGACAGGGGTCACCGGTGACTCCCGTGGGGCTGGACTGCGATTAAATTATAAGTATTGTCATTCGTTTAAATTATATATATTTCTACGAATCTGGGCACGCCGGTCACCGATGGCCCCCATGTCATTCAACGTGTAAAGGAAGCTTCAACTCGAGACAGTAGAGTACTTCAATTTTCACTAGCTTTAATTAAGTAAAGTATCACGTGTTCGAGAAGACGAAAGTAAACGAGTTTGGAAGTTGAATCTTTGGATAATCGATTGCGTTTGAGAAGTTTCTACCCCTACGTGACTAAGTCGCGAGAATCTTGAGCTTCAATTGTGAGTAAACAATTGATTCGAGAACATTTTTGCAGTTCCGAAAGTAAAGAGTAATGTTTTATTTCCTTTTTACGAAAGTTTCTTCGTTATTACAGAAGTTTCGTAAGGGAGATTCGTGTAATTAACTCTACCCAATTACTCTACCTTGTTCCCAACGGAATGATAATATAATATTGTATAGGAAAGTTTGTAACCATTATCGAATTTTGATAAGAGAAAATTTGGAATGCGAGAAAAGTGTTTTTGATAAGAGAAAAGGCCACTGCTAGTTAACGCGTTTGAAGCAAGGAATAAAGAGTTTTATTATACGAGAAGCTTCTTTAATTATCGCAGAATTTTATTCCTAATTCGTAAGATTTAAAAACTCGCGAATTCGAGTAAATAAAAATTTCGCAACTCTAAGCTCACAAAAAAATACATTATTAAAACAAACATCGTGTGGATGCTTCTGTGTACAACGAAAGACGAAGAATCTATTACAATATTTAATGTTCCATCGCCATTAGACCTGAAATTTATTTTCTCATCACTATTCGGACCTTACGTAAATTTAAGCTCGAGTAAATAATAATTTCTCAATACGAGAAAGTTTACTCAAGATTCACTCAAAAATGTATTATCGAAGTCAACATTGCGCGATTGCTTCTGTATACAAGGAGGAAGCAAAGAGTCCATTAAAATATTTTGCATTCCAACGCGTTAGAATTTATTCTCGCTATTATTGTCTAAACTTTGCATACGTGTCGTTCAGGCAACGCTAAGTTCCTGTGAATCTTTACGAGATTATTGAAATCGTGCCATGTAATATGTAAAACAGCCACGAGCAAATACGAGATTATTTCTCGGTTAAATGTATTACCTTGTTTCAACTGGAATTCAAGAAACCCATTTGACTACTTTTCTAAAAACAAAGCTGAACAATCGTTCGATATAATCTTCCGCGTTGATAACAGTCGAATGCTTATCAGAGAATCTAAACGTAAATAGTTGATCGTATCAAGACGTTTTATCGGCGATATTTCTTCGTATCGAGCCTTGGAAACTACTGGGTTGTTCGGGAAGTCATTTCGTTTCTTTCGGTGAAAATGAAACACGATTTTTTTACAGCCACGTTTCACGCGATCACGAACGGTCGAATTCGACAAATTTAACCTCTCGGCAATCTCGCGAGTCGTTATTTCGCGGTTTGCATCTGTCGATGCCTTTATTTTTTCTTCATCAGCTTCAACGGGTCTTCCGGAACGTGGTGCATCTTCGATATCGAAATTGCCCGAACGAAATTTTGCAAACCAATTTTGGCATTGTCGTTCAGTCGATGCATCTTCTCCGTACGCATCGCGTAATTTTCGCCTCGATTGAATCGCATTTTTACCTTTTCGATGGTAAAAGAGTAAAACACGCCGAAAATGCTGCTTTCGATTTTCCATCTTTGATAGGGCACCGAACAAAAACTATCGCAAAGAATCGAACAAAATTTTTCACGAACAAGCCTTCCTATATCAGCTGTCGAAATATATAATGATTGAGAAAATACAATTAGATCCTCCGTTGGGAAAAAATTACTTTCCGAACAACCCAATAGTATCGATTAGCTTTTATTCCGAGTTTCGTTTAAGACCATCATCGGAAACTGGTAAAACGCGAAACAGAGTAATTCGATCGGAGAGAAAAGGAAAAAATGAAGAAAAGTTTCGAAGCTACTTTCACGAGAAAAAGAGGAGCGTTTTCATGAATTATCTATCGAAAACGATGAATCGTTAAAGAGCAGTGCTGTGAAATCGTAGTAATCGTTTTCTAAAATCACCTCCGAGAGATACGCGTAGAGAAAATTGCTTTCGATCATTAATTAAGCAACGTGTTCGTTAATTTTGACGAAAAGGACGACGTAGAAAATCTAAAAGTCGGATACATTTAGAAATGATAGGAACATGGTGGATATAAATCATATCAGCTTGGCGTAATTCGAATGTTTTCGTTGGGCGAGGCTGAATAATTTCCTTCTTGAAATATTAAGCCATGATTACAAGTGGCCATTACTTCGCTGATATAACATACTTTGCTCGGCTAATATAGGCGAGATTTAAATTGGCACGATAAAGTGCCGTGTGATGACGGAGAGATCGCTAACCCTATAGTTTAACTGCGTGGAACGAAATAATGCGAAATTTATAGGAAGAAAATCATCGTTTCATCCTTTCCCTTCGTTTCGTTTAGCTTCGCTTATGATTTTTACTATCGAGAATTTAATAGAAAAATTGCTTTCCTCGATAAAGACACGAGGTTTCTAGTTAAGTAAGAAAAAGAAAAGTAATTTAGGAAGTGAATAACTATACGAGGAGAGTATTATAAAAGTGGCTTGTTAAACGAATCATCGAGCATAGCCATATTTCTAAACTTTTACCCGATGATTTACCGCGTTTTACTTTTCACGATCTACGGATTATGTGTTTCAAGTTATGTAGGTTAATGTTATGGATGATCTTCATCGGGGAAATATTACGTGTGTGTTCGAGGAAGGATCAAGGTGATCGACCAAGTCGATTTATCGTTCGTTCCCATTCGGTGGAAGGCTTGAATGTTGCTTGCTCTTCTTGTCAAGCTAATTCAGTACAGTCGGGATAAACCAGACGAAGAATCCTGAAAATATTTGGCTCTTGTATATTTATGTTTCGATATATAATAAATAACTGCGTGTCCAACTAAATTTCGCCTGTAAATTTAATTTAAATTTAATAAAAAAAGAGGACGATACTAATTTACACTAAATTACACTAAAAGAAGAATCTTGAAAATATTTGCTTCTTAGATTAAATTTTAAACTATTCAGATTAAGCGTAGATCAATTGATACCAAAATTTCACGTGTTTATATTAATGTTTGAATATATATGTAACAAATAACAGCATGTCCAATTAAAGTTCAACTTTGAATTTAATTTAAATTTAATTAAGAAAAAGAACGATACTAATTTACGCAAATTTTAATTTTAAATCAACATCGATAAAGCGAGTTTGAAGTAAATAATAAAACAAAAAATTACATTGTCAACAGTGACGTTAAATTTTGAAAGTGTAAAATACAAATCTCACTAATTTCTTCAAAAAGGTGAAACATCGATGATCTATAAACAGGATAAAAGCAGCTGTAAACAATACACTGTTGACATAATATTTTAGAAACAATGCTGTTTCCACGGGATACGTGTATCGCAGCTACCTACACGAGAAACTCAATCGAGATCGGTTACCAGCAGCTCGAGGAACCCGGTTTAACCAACCCAGAGCATGAGACCTTGGTCAGGGATGCTCAGATGCCGGTAACCTCGGTCAGAAAAGCTCAGATATCGTGGAATTGCACCGAAGCCACTCAAAGTACGAGCGACCTTGCCAGAAAACCAGAGACCTTGACCGAGGATATCTAAAACTCGGGAAATCCAATAAAAGACCTAAGCATCCTGTCCTTTTTTCTTTCGAGCAAATCTCTATAAGGCTTGAAGAAGTGTCCTAGCCTAGAATACCCATAACATTCTAATAAAGAACCTCGTTAGAGACGTCTGGAACTCGAGACTGACGATACAATCTACTTAAAACACGAAAAACCTTGCCAGGATCCAATACTTCGTCACGAATTTCCGTGAATACTACCAATCATCGTTCAAGAATGTATACTCGTAAACAATACTTAAAAAATCCGATTCTATTGAGATATATATCTATACGAGATTAAAAAGCGTCCACGAGCATTAAAACCATTTCTTTTTTATTTTAAACGAACAGGACGAACACGTATTGAAACAGAGTTTATATTTATATACGAGATTTTCTATCGTTGAAACACGTGGAGTGAAAAATCCGAAAATCGTGAAACAATTTCTATCGACATGCTAGAAATGCGCAACAAATTTTAATACGCAGACTGTTGACGAGCATTGCATTTTATTTCAAACGAAAAATAATTCCGATCGTATTTAAGGAACACACGTTTGTCAAAAAATTACGGATAAAATTGATAATTCTTTACGAGAAATTTAGAGTGTATTTTGATATAATTACGTCTACTATCCGATGTATTCTGCCATTATATTATCTGGCTTACAGGTTCTCATTGTTTTCTTAGTAAAGTGTATTAAAAGCAAAGTCTTTCTAGATGATAAGTGCAGAATAAATATATATCCGATTTTAATTAAACACTCTAATGGCGCGAAAATAAATATTACCCAACCTCGCTAATTGGACACCCGAACCTACGAAACACAAAAACTTCCAGATAATTCGTGGCGAAAAACTTTTAATTTCATCGACGCGTGGAACGATGCAGATGAACCTTAAAGGGCCAGGTGCAATTTGTTTGCGAACGCATTATTTTCAGCTGCCTGGTTAACCCTGTTCTAAACGCCCACGCTTGGAGACAATAAAACCACCGAGGAGACTCTCTCGAGTGAAACTCGAGTGTTTCCTATATTCTTACACCTCGGTATTTCCTTCGGTGCATGAAAAAAACGAACCAGATAAAAGATAGGAGAAAAGATTTTTAATTACTCGAGTTTATCTGCGAATTGCGCGGTGGAAAAGTTTACGAAGAAGAAACCGTTCAAGTATAAATAATTCGAACCAACGTGCATACGATTTCATTAGATACGCCAACTGTAAGGTGATTATCGTGTAAGTTTTCTCAAATATTCGTTATGCAACGGTTTATACAGATGAAAAGAGCAAGAAACCCAGACGAATGCTGTTTTATTTTACACGCGCGCCGGTAGATGGGGATATTAGATGCAAGAGCGACGTTTGATTTGAAAATGCGGTATTAGGGACCAATGAGAAGGCAACTGGCCAGTTTCCCGTAGTCGATACAAGGCAAATGTACACCTACACAACTATGCCGCAATATTACGCATTTTAGAGACAGCGCCAATCGGTTATTAACAGATAACGCAATCTCCGTTAATTTTTCAACTATGTATAAAAATATTTCATCTTATATAAACGTTATTAATCGCACAGATAGATAAGGAATATTTCATTTAGAAATACAAGTCGGATTAAAGTTCACCGTTTAATTCGTATTATTGGCACTTGTACGAAAGAACGACGATGTATAAAAATATGGAAAATGAAATTTCAGCGATTTAGTTAACCCTTTGTACTTGACGATTTTTTTTTTTTTTTTCGTTACGAAGAAAATAGTAATTCAAAGGCTTTCCGACATAAAGTCAAATAAATAAGAAATCGTGTAGGAATTAAGACGTAGAATTATTTTACTTCGACATTCCACTCATCGTTGAGTAATCGAAAATTTGATATATTAATTAACATCGAGTTTTATTCTTCATCGATATTCTCATCGATGTTTTTTCATCCATTTAATCTGATTAAATGGCGACTGAGGCTCACCCTATCGAGTGCAAAGGGTTAACACTGGTATCGAAAACAAATGCGATTATTCGATCAGGAATAAAACTCGTTTGATGTTTTAAAACGATACATAAGAAATAGTATAGAAATAAGACGTAGAATTATTTTACTTCGACATTCCACGCATCGTTGAGTAATTGAAAATTTCATATATTAATTAACATCGATCTTTGGAATGAATATATCTTAATACTGATATTGAAAACAAATGCGAGTACTCGATCAGGAATATATTGCCGTATTGTAGCTCAGAAATAAATTTACCGTAGTCCACTGTCTGATGATACACGAATCTTTCTATGATAAAATGTTTTAACCCTCGTAGAAACGCCTTAGACACGAATTAATAATATGAAATATTCATGTAGCAAGAATTACAAGCGAATTGAATAATTCCTTAGAAGCAATAGAAAGATTGTTAAATGGTAATATCTCCTGTAGGAATTGAAACACGCGTTCGCGTGTTTGTTTCATTGACATTTACTTTCGCCATCGATTTGCCAGTAATATCGGCCAATGTGACAGTGTCAATGTGCCCGAACGTGTCGGATATACATAGTTGATCTGCGTCACACCAGGGAGAACCGATTATGCCCTGAGAAGTCATCGAGACGTAAGAATCACTTCGGATAACTATGCCGATGTCATCGATGCGAAGTGAAAGTACCTGCATGTTCCATATTACGCTATAACCTTGAAGATGACGATCGCGATAAATAACCTCTTACGGTGCATCGATTTTTCTCACCGCTAAATACCTTCGTATTTATAAACAGTAGAGAAAAAGAATTTCTAACACCGCTAATCATAAGCAAGCGGATATTTATAGCTCGTGTTTCTTTGTATACGCTGTGTTTAGGATGTAACGTGGTTCGAAGCAAGAACGCCGAGACGCAAGGTTTCGACTGTAAATACGCGAAGGTATTATTTGTGGTTGCGAAACGACGATAATAACGATTAAAGAAATACTCACTTTAGTTCACGGCGATCGCCTCTGAAATTCTCTGGAATGAGGGTATGCGTGACCTTGTTGATCTTTCTGGGCAAGAGTTTATTTACGTTGAACTTGAACTCCATCTCAACGGGTTTTTCACTAGGTCGGTTTCACCGATTTCCACGCGCAGATACGTTTAACGAACGGTCCTTAACCTTTCAACGCTCGTGTCACTTCACCCGATCCACCACCTTCCAGTTTTTTTTCGAAACTGTCTCGAACGATTGTCCTGAATATGGCGGTCAATGGCATCCACCGAGCCAACTTCACTGCGCCTTTTCCGGGGGAATTACGATATTTTTCATACTCTTCGGGATTCTACCAGAGTCATAGCTAAGCGTGGTTGATCATTCAAACGATTCGATTATTCGCCATGTGTCATGATCTCTGTCACACGAATTTCCTCGCTGTCACGTGCTCGTATGTATTACGATGAATTCTATTCTGGTTCCTCTATGAATCTACGCGTTATGCTTCCATCGATACGATCGGAATCTCAAGTTTCTTGACACCGCGACCAACACTCCGGTACGAGATTCCTTAAATCGATCAGTCCTGCATAGACGGCAGAATTACTTCGCGGTCCGTGTGCAACTGATTAGCCATCGTTGCGACGCCGCTTTTTCACCTCCAACGACTAACAACAAGTTGCAAGAGAAGTTAGGTGATACACACCGTGTCGTATCTTCGATAATCTGACAGCTAGGCGATATGACGATGACACATGTCGGAGTAGCCGAGACCTTTGCGGCGTGCGAGCTGATTCGGACGAACGATCGTAGAGCCGAGGTTTACCATGTAATTAAGAAAGGGAAATTTAATAATCACACGGCGTTTCACCTGACGAATCGCTGGAAGTCTCACAGTTTACTGGCGAGCGGTACGTTCAATTTTTTCCTGAAAGCCGCGAGTCGCGCCGAGATGCGCACGCACCCGACGGCCGCCAAGCATCACGATACCCTACTGCGCATGCGTCATTATTCTTCTTTTTCCCAAAAATCATTCGGATCATTTTTCATTAAATTAATACATCCGTGTAACAGATATCGATATTTCGCTATAAATACGCGATTAAAATACGTAAGACTTAATCGGTTTTACGTCTAAATTATTTATTAATCGTATCGTATTTTTGAAGGTTATCATGAAAAAGAGAAATACCTTTTAACATACCTGTTATCTCGTTTTATTTACTTTCCAAAAGCACCTTCGTTTGCGTAAATTAATTTTTGTTTCATTTACGTTTTTCTGTTGTTTTATAATTTAATTCTCGCTGCGATCACTAGATGTCGTTAAAGTACCATCGGCTTAATATCGACGTAAAACATTGCATGCTTCAGGCGGAATGTAATGGATCGATAAAAGCTGTATTTTATTTTTATGAAAATAAAATGCTTAATTAGATGCATATAGAATGGATTATTAACGGGAGATAAGCGATTGGGAGATATCGATGTAATTATTTCTTTTCGTAAAATTTTGAATTACTATTTGGAAGTTGAAATTCGGAAATAAACATTTTTA
>NW_027470552.1:0-36269 GCF_051020765.1 Lasioglossum baleicum
TCATCTTCGAACACTCAACACGAAATTAAAATGAAACAAAAATTAGAGTATCCACAGAAGATATATCTTAATCAAATTATCAATACAAAACTTGCTGCGATTTAACAAATAATCAGTAAGCAATGAAAAATAATAATTGTAATTACACAGGAAAGAGAGTCATGAAGACAAATTACACAATTTTGTTACACATAAATCCTATATAATCATTTAAGACCAGATGCTTCTAAAAATTTCTACAATTTAGTTTCAATTTCGTACATTTTGGCATATAAAATTTCTATCGATAAATAAATAACTAAACGGACGAAACGAGGCAAGTAACAGGTTTAACGAAACAGAAATTAAACGGAGAGTAAACCAGAGGATCAACACCGGCAACAGATCCGCTATCAAGCAAATGTCCGCCTTCTCTCCGGCAGAACAACGTCCCTTTCTTAATTCCGTTTGCCCCGGTCTGTTTCTCGAAACAGCACGTGCAACCGGACAAGCAACTAGACTTTCCTCGCTCGTGTAAAAGCTCGGCGAAAAATTCAGTCACGTCTCCTGTTGGTGGGGAGAAGTTAAATCATACGTCGTCATGTGTCCACTCGAAATTAATTACCACCATCGTTCTCCATCGGTTTCATTAGCCTGTTACGTACTCCGAATACAGTGGATTCAATTTCCCACGTTCGTTTCCCTTTCTCCGCGTTTATCTCGCATTCCCAAAACCGGACAGACGACGAGAATTAGAATGGAAGCGTAACGAGCTCGAGAAGCGAATCGCGGTCGCCATTTTAACGCTATACTTCGTGTTGTGTGAACTGGCGGGAAATTTGAACCCATCGCGGGGGGTTAGAGCAAGACTTTAATGCGTTTTTCTTGGTCAGCTTATGTTAGAAAAGGAAGATTAAAAATAATTAAATTTGGCAACCATAACTGTAATTGATTTTTTTCGGTTGGACGGAGTGTGGAATTATTGACATTAAAACTACCAAAGGGATTAGAATGACTCTTTTCAGATATTTTATATTTACAATATCTGAAAACATAATAATTAGTTTTTCCTGGTCCTTTATGTGAGAAAAGGAAGAATAAATAATTAAATTTGGCAACCATAACGGTAATTGATTTTTTTCGGTTGGATAGGGTAGAATTATTAACACTAAAACTACCAAAGGGATCGAAACGACTCTTTTCAGATATTTTATATTTACAATATCTGAAAACATAATAATTAGTTTTTCCTGGTCCTTTATGTTAGGAAAGGAAGAATAAATAATTAAATTTGGCAACCATAACTGTAATTGATTTTTTCTTTTTGGTTGGACGGAGTGTGGAATTATTGACATTAAAACTATCAAAGGGATCGAAACGACTCTTTTCAGATATTTTATATTTACGATATCTGAAAACATAATAATTAGGTTTTCCTGGTCCTTTATGTTAGAAAAGGTAGAATAAATAATTAAATTTGGCAACCATAACTGTAATTGACTTTTTTCGGTTGGATAGGGTGGAATTATTAACACTAAAACTACCAAAGGGGTGAAAACAACTTTTTTCAGATATTTTATTTTTACGATATCTAGGAACATAATAATTAAATTTTCCTGGTCTCTTTATTTTAGAAAATAAAAGTAATTAAATTTGGCAGCCATAACTGTAATTGATTTGTTTCGGTTGGATAGGGCGGAATTATTAACACTAAAACTACCAAAGGAATTAAGATGACTCTTTTCAGATATTTCATTCTTACGATATCTGAGAATATAATAATTAGATTTTCCTGGCCTCTTTATGTTAGAAAATAAAAATAATTGAATTTGGCAATCATAACCGTACGTGATTTTTTTCGGTTGGACGGAATGTGGAATTATTAACACTAAAATTAACATCGAAATTACTTTTTTTAGATATTTTATTTTTACAATTTCTGAGAATATACGAACTGTTTTGATAAAATTTTTGTCTACTTTGATCCAGATCGAAACACAATTATTTATAGCTATTCATCTTCCCTGTACCACTATAATTATCTTCATTCGTGAAAAATATATTTAATTACTCATTATTGATCGGTAGTTTTAACGTTAAGGGACTTAAAATATGGAATTTTCTTTTTTCTTTCTGGAATTTTAATATTCCATTCACTGAAATTGTATCAAATGACAAAGAAAAATAATCGTGCGTGTTTTTGTGCCTTTATTATATCGCTTTAATTAATAATAATCGTGTATACTACGCGTTAGTGTGTCTGAAAATTAATAACTTGTTGAGTCTTGTATGTCTAAGGGTTAAATAGTGAAGTAAGAAATTAGATGAAGATGTTCCTCAGAGGAATGTGGCCCGCAGATTGCACGGAGTTCGCGTCAGGTGGTGTCAGAGTTTCATACTGTTAATTTGGTAAGTTCATGCTCTAACAAGTGAAGTTACCATTCTTAGAATTCTGGTATTTGTTCCGCGGAGTTTGAGTTATTCTTGGTCCTAGGTATTTTAGGAATTTGGCTGAAGCTTTTGTTAGAGAACGTCTTGAATTGCAAATGGTTCTATCAATCAATTAATGGAAATTTCATTTGTCCGTGTATCTCCTTCCTTTTTGTTTTTAGTACTATTTACGGTTTTTATTTCTGTTGAATTTTTATTAATAAACTTATTTTTCGAGAGGAAGAAGGAATATTCTTTATTACTTTCATCTCCATGAAGTTCGTATTCTCAATTTCACTTGTACAACACACCATGCTTTACAAAATTTTAATTTTCATCGCGTCTTTTATTTGTCCTCTCGTAGCATTGCTTATTGCTTCTATTCTTCTGGAGTTTATATTAATAAACTTGCACCGTTTCCTTACTACTGAAGTTTTTGCTAATAACACTGGAACCGCAACTTTTTCACATTACAATTCTATCCTCTGCTGTTGCAGGATCTTCCTATTGTATTTCTAGCTGACACTGCGACTGTTTTTCCTAGAGAAACAAAAAACTTTTTCACGTAGAAGAAGATCGATTTCAGTGAAAATGAACACCGAGTATATGATACACAGAGCTCGAGTGTGACTTAATTTCCATTTTGTGGGTCATAAATCTGCCTGAAAATTTCTACGATCTTTTACAACGCATCGTGCGCGAGGTGAAAAGCGTAAGAAAATTCTGCACTGATATTTTCTCCATTAATTGGAGTACCATTGGAAATGTCGAGAATGCCTTCCTCTCGCGAGTAATTAGAGTTTCCGATTTTTTCGAATATTTTTAGAATTCTTTCAATTATCGAACCGCCGCGATTATTCCCGGAAGATGTAGTAACAGTAATAAGAAGAATGTTTCTATGTTCGAGGCACCCTGCGACTCTTAGATTAACTACCACTTGCATAGACATTCGTACATGAATAATTCATCCCCATCAAATATTCATGCGTTTTCAATATTCAATCTGAATAGCAAGTATCATAACATCCAAACGAAAAAGAGAGAAAAAAGAATTCAATAGAAACACTATAAAAACACTAATACCCAGAAAACTCAATTTCCTTCGCAATTTTTTCTACTTTTTTACACTCTCGACTTTCCCTGTGCATCTATTATACGCTGGAACAGACAAATCAACGAACAAATAAATATTCGAAACGAAATATTGAAAGACGGTTCAAAGATACGTGAAACTTTTACGATATTCCAGGAAATTTCGAGTATTTCGAAATTGTAGTCTATCGAAAGGAAAGGAAAGAAGAGTAAAGGAATAAAATATTTCGCAACAGCTATTACGGGTGATTTGTCGAGATGTACAAGCTTCGAAGTTAAAAACAGAGAAAGAATGGTGGTTCATGGTAACAGACAGTTCACAGTACCCAACTTTTGCACCTAAATCTCATGGTAATCCTGTAGTCTAACTTTGTCCGTCTATCTAAATTACCTAGAACCCCTAACATTAACCACTTTCACACTTTTCGCTAACCTTCTCGTCCTGCAACGTTCGCCAATTAGAGAATTCGCAAATTGCAGACGAATTTGTTAATTCTACCGTGAAATCAAGTAGAATGATTAACACGAAGGAAAGAATTCATTAACCATTACTAAAACCAACTTAATATTATACTACATACTATTATAACCAAATAATTATTTTTTATAGAGTAATAAATGTAATTTCTAAAATTTATAAACTTATTTTGGAGTATTAGACGTACAATAACATTATACTATATGCTATTATAACTAAATAATTATTTTTAACAAAGTAATAAATTTAATTTCTAAAATTTATAAACTTATTTCTGAGTATCAGACGTACAAGAACATTATACTACATGCTATTATAACCAAATAATTATTTTTAACAGAGTAATAAATTTAATTTCTAAAATTCGTAAACTTATTTTTGAGTATTAGACGTACAATTTAGAAATTTGAAAGAATCGTTGAAGATTTACTATTTTTAATTAATTAATAAAGTAATAATAGTAATTACTAAAAAATCTGCAATTACTATTAATACTTTATTAATTAATTATCTTGTATTATCTTAATTATTATCTTAATTATATTTCTTTTAAATTAATTAATAAAGTATTAATAGTAATTACTAAAAAATCTACAATTACTATTAATACTTTATTAATTAATTTTAAAAAAATATTAGTATTTAATGTATAATAATAATATAACCAAACACTTTAATGATATTTATATAATGTAAACATTGTTTCTACAGAATAAAGACACTTAGGGCAACAAACTGAACAACGAGCACAACATAATTCAAGACACAAAGGCTTAAAACAAAAGGACACCTAGGTCCTGTCTCAAGGCGGAAATTCTACATCCACACCCTCTCCAAAAACTTCCCTCTATATGCACCAACTTCCCCTATACATCATCCCTATTTTTTCCTCCAACGAAACACAGTCGTTTGGTATAACAGAACCAAGAACAAGCCAAGTTTTCAACCAGCTGATACATATTTCTCGCCTCCGATAAATCATGCGAAAAATAAAAATTCAACGCGTTAGTACACGATCCTGCTGTTCTAAAAAATTAATACTCAGATTCATAACAGAAGTATTGATTTGAATTCCAGGTATTTCGAAAATATCACACTCAAATTACATACTCTGAATTATTTCCAAAACAATGTCAATGTTCGAAGTCTTTAACCAGGATACAAAGGTCTAACATTACGTGAACGGTCATGTGAAAGTCTCTTAACGTCTGTGACGATATTTCCGAGCTCTAATTATGCAATATCCATGCATATTCTCGTTTATTTTCTCAAATATCAACTACCTTTTAATTCTCATACTCGACGATCAAGAAATCTCGAAATTTCCAACGATCCGTTCCTTTAACTCTTTGAGACAAAGAATCTCAGAGAATAAAATAGGCCCATGTTTCACGAGAATTCTACTGCGATTTAAATGAAATAAAATTGGTATTTTTGATTAACACAGGTATCGCATAATATACAAGCATAATAAAGTAATAATAACTCGAATCAATTTGAATCAATTTATAAAATGGGACTCAAATAGTCCCACCATGACTATACGCAAGACATATTGCAATATTTTGAGATGGGTCTGAAAATTTCCCACCATGCATTATGGTGCATCGAAAAGATGGGACATTTTTAATCTCACCATGTCTCAAAGAGTTAAAAGTCGAACCGATACCATAATAATTCTCGTACATGTAGAACACTACAATTTCTCGAAAAGTGGCCAATTTTCGAAGCTTTTAGCAGTAGTGAAAAACAAAAAAAAAAAAAAAGACAGAGAGAGAGAGAAGAAAAAATTCGAGGCCAGTGATTTCAAAGGGATTTGGTAGTTGCACTGTTAAAAAAAAAATCGAAGAACATTCTGCGAGTTGTCTAAAATACTGGCCAATATTTCGCAAGCTTTCGTTTCGTCGTTGCCGAAAATTCGAGCGAAGGGTGAGGGATTTTTTTCGCTGTAAAGGGCGAAATATCCGCGGGCGGGGCTCGGTCGTGCGTTTGGAAAGGCGGCTTTCGGAAAAGCCGGATCGCGGTAACATTCACGCAGGGCCGGTTTTCAACGAATCGCGTTCACGATCTCGCGAAACGGTCGCGCTCTGTTTCCACCGGCCTTTCGCTTTCCACTTGCGTGCAACGGCCAGATAGATTTACGCATTAATTGTCAATTACCGGCGAACCGGAGTACCCGGGGTCGTTACTTAACGAGACGAGAGCGTTCGACACCGAGTGTACAGATTGAGTCGTGTACCAATGTTCTGCGGGGTTGCTCGATCGCCATTGGTGTATACACCGCTGTCCCTTTACATGCCGTGGGAAAGAATGTCGTCTGGAAATCGTTCCAGACGTTTCGCAATTTTTTCTCAATTTTTATCGTACTTTTTTAACGCAATTTCGGTGACCTCTATGAACGTTTCCATGCATTTATTTTGACGGAGTATATTACAGAAGAATCTCCTTTCTTATTTTTGTTTTAGCGAAATTGGGGCGTTTTATTAAGATTGTTATGTCTGGAATTTTTGGAAAGCAGTGTCTCCTTTTTTTTTAAAATTAGGTTTGTTTCTATGGAAATTTTGATGTCATTTAAAAGAATTTTTATATTTTAGAGGAGTAAAGAGATTTTAGAGCGGATTAAAAATTATTTCAGGTTTGAAACTTTAAAGAAGTGATCTACATAAATTTCGTACATTACTTTTCTTTCTATGGATATTTTCATGCAATTATTTTTTATGGAGTATTATTATTAAATATTATAGAAGAATCTCCTTTTTTAGTTTTGTTTTAGTGAAATTTGTGTCATTTTATTATGATTACTGTGTTTGGAGTTATGTGAGAAGTATAATTTTGGGTTAAAAATTATTTCAGGTTTGGAATTTTAAGAAAGTGATCTACATACTTACATTTCTCTCTATGGATGTTTTCATAAAATTATTTTGACGGAGTGTTATTATTAAATATTACAGAAGAATACCTTTTTTTATTTTTGTTTTAGCGAAATTGGGGCATTGTATTAAGATTATTATGTCTGGAATTTTTGGAAAGCAGTGTCTCCTTTTATTAAAAATTTAGGTTTGTCTCTATGGAAATTTTGATATCGTTGTTTAAAAGAATTTTAATATTTTAGAGGAGTATAATTTTGGGTTAAAAATTATTTCAGATTTGGAATTTTAAGAAAGTGATCTACATACTTACATTTCTCTCTATGGATGTTTCCATAAAATTATTTTGACGGAGTATTATTATTAAATATTATAGAAGAATCGCCTTTTTTAGTTGTTGCAGTGAAATTTGTGTCATTTTATTAAGATTATAATGTTTGGAATTTTTTGAAAGTAGTGTCTCCTTTTTGTAAAAATTTAAGTGATTATTTATTTGTCTCTATGGAAACTTTGATGTCGTTTAAAAGAATTTTAATATTTTAGAGGAGTATAATTTTGAGTTAGAAATTATTTTAGGTTTACAATTTTAGAGAATTATTGCCTTTATTTCCATTCTTAATTAAAAAAATGATGTATAGGGTATTTAGATCTTAAGTGATACAAGGTGGAATTAATATAATTGAGAGAGAATTATGAACGATTCAGGAAAGTCTATAAATAAGTTCAAAGTAATTGAAGTAATTTAGAAATTTTCGGGGAATATCATTTTTGTTTCATATTCTTTTGAGAGACGTTTGTGTGAGTTTTAGATTTATATACTGTAACGCTCGGTTAAATTGCAGTGGTCTATCCCTACTATTCATCTACCACTCGAGCTTAGCGAAACCTAATATGGTTGACAAGAAGAGAGAATCGATAAAACGAGGAGAAAGAAGGCACGCAGTAAAGAAAGTTTCACTTTCTACAGTTTTCATCTTATTTTTTCGAAAATAATGCCAACGATTTCTATCACCTACAATAATTTTGAAATCTCATATAGACATTGATTTCTAACACCTCTCAATTAACTTTGCTCAGCTTTAAATACACAGACACTACTAAATTACGAAATTCATATATATATTAGAATAAACGATTATTCTATTCTATAACGTTGGAAAGCTGTTACTGTTGAAGCAATTAGAGTAACTTCATAATCCCATAGCAGCGTTCTAAAATTCATAGCGAAATTTATGAGCCCGTTAAATTTAAATGCACACGAGAATAGACAACTGTTCCGTTCGATGCTTCGAAATAAAGTTATTCTTAAAATTCATTCCGGTAACTTCAAAATTTAATAAACCTCTTGATTCCCTTTCTTTCTCTTCCAATATTTTTCCCTGAATAATAAAAGAGATTCGTGGAAATAAAATATACCTCGAACAATGAAAAATTGCTCTCTATCCCCGCTAGTGACCGAAGTATTTCACAAAGGTACTGTAAATGCAAGAAACCTACATTCTCTCAATTTGTTACACGCGAACACTTGTCCAATGTTCACGCAACGTTGGCAAGACCCAAGATCTACAAGTTCCGAGAGCCAGTCTTTCTCGCCTGATAACCAATCAGCGTCTCTATCTCTAAACTGCACCGAATCCACTCAACGATCCCTTAAAAATAAAACTTCTCTATCTCCAAGCTAAAACCAACTTGACACTTCCGTATGGGACTCGGTGATAAAAAGCGAAATAACCCGGTCCGCGTTGAAAAAACAGGCTGAAAGGAAAAACTGACATAAGCAACAAGCTGTCAGAACGATTTACGTAACGATCGCGCTACCAGTCGTGGAGGATTGCGCAATAAAGCATACACGCGGAGCGTATCTCAAAATGCCACGAGCTAATTCACGGTTCAACGCTGAACGAACGCATTCACGAATCATCCGATTGTGCAGAATGCCGGCTGGGATTCCCTGACGAAGAATAGCTCGTATCTCACAGCGAATTCGCATGGGAACAGCTTCTCTTTAGCGTTCGCGAGCACCCTCTGCCGGCTAACATGTAACACAGTTAACAGGGTGCCACGTGACGCAACGTGGGGCCTGAAAACCGCGAGTTTCTCAAGATCAGCTGAGGCCCCGAGGTGTCGCAACAATCGCGTTCGATGTCTTACTCGAGATAGACTCGTATGGAATTCGTTAAGGAAACCGGCAACGAGCGTAACAATGAGTTAACGAGTTTAAGAGCTCTCAAAACAGACTGGCCCAGTTCGAGATGCCAATGCTAATTGGGATTAGTGATTTATTATACTTCGCGGAGAGAGATGGCGAGATTGAGATTTGGTGGCAGAGCCATTGGATTATTCTGGGATAGTTCGAGGAAAATTGAGTATGGTTTGTAACAGGTGGTTTGGGAAATTGCAAGTATTAGAAATGTGAATTACCTTGTTTGAGAATTGCAATGATGTTAAGCTCGATTTTAATGTGATAACAGGTGGTTTCTATTGAGATGATTGGTGGTTGCGATGTTATAAATTTTGGTCGTCAAGTTTGAGATAAGTTCTCAAAGTATTCCTTGTCAAAATTGCTACACTTTTGTTCAGATTTATAAAAATATCCTTTGCTTAATATATTATTTACGGATATTTATATAATAGAGAATTACTTAGTTTGAGCATTGAAATGATATTAAGCTCGATTTTAATGTGAGAACAGGTGGTTTCTATTGAGATGATTGGTGGTTGCAATGTTATAAATATTGGTCGTCAAGTTTGAGATGAGTTCTCAAAGTATTCCTTGTCAAAATTGCTACACTTTTGTTCAGATTTATAAAAATATCCTTTGCTTAATATATTATTTACAGATATTTATATAATAGAGAATTACTTAGTTTGAGCATTGAAATGATATTAAGCTCGATTTTAATGTGAGAACAGGTGGTTTTTATTGAGAAGATTGGTGGTTTCAATGTTACAAATATTGATTGTCCAGTTTGCGCTGAGGTCTCAAATTATTCCTTGTCAAAATTGCTACACTTTTGTTCAAGTCAATAATACTTAATATATCATTTACAGATATTTATATAATAGTGAATTACTTAGTTTGAGCATTGCAATGATATTAAGCTCGATTTTAATGTGATAACCGGTGGTTTTTATTGAGAAGATAGGTGATCCGTTGTGAACAATGTTATAAATATTGGTCGTCCAGTTTGAGATGAAGTCTCAAAATATTCTTTGTCAAAATTGCTACTTTTATTCGGGATGATAAAAATATTTTTTGCTTAATATATCATTTACAGATATTTGCATAATATGTAAAGCCTTCAAAATAGGAACCAGCTCATACGAGTAATTTATATCTCAAATATAATTCCTATCTTAATCATTGTTTCGAAATTCCACTTATTCCTTTGGATAAATAGAGCTCTAATTTAAATAATATTTTAAGAAATGTTATAAGCGATATTAGAGTGCTTATATTATATAAATAAAAATAGGAAAATAACAGAAGCGATTATTATCCTATTCACAAGAAGAAACTGTTCGAATTAAACGTGTACATTTATAGCTCAAAGTTAACACGTGTCTGGGGACTTGATACAATCCCAGTAGATCTAGAGAATTAATGTAACACACCTTACCCGGGACAAACCATTCGAGTTTGTCCCGAGCAAAAAAGGAATTCGCGCGGAAACAATGACGGTCGCGATAGAAAAGGAAAGTAACCTAACGGATGAATTAACGAGGTAAACCGGTGACTTTGAGACCACCGCGAAATTACGTATAATAAGATCGCTTAGGTCCCGTTCCTAGGGAATTTTTCCTGAAAATTAGATACTTTCACCGCGGCGTACGTCGCGAAACAGATCTCGCGGTAAAATAATATATAAACCGCCCCGTTACGGAAAAGTGAAAGCATGCGAATTACGTGGAACCATGAGAACCGTGTCTATCATGGTAGAAAATTTCACGCGGGAACGATTGGACGCGTTTTGAATGAACGAAAATCGCTGGAGGTGGTGCGGGAAAATTTCGACCACTTCGTCGCAAATAGAAAGCGAAAATGCTACACTCGCGAACATTTAATCGCCGCGATGCTTAAGGCAGACGGTATAATGCCAGAAATTATGCTAGGAATTAGAATTCTACCGCTGGTAGTTTCGTGTTTACCTTATGGTTTGTAATACTTCTCTCGAAAAATACAAACTCAAACTTAAATTAGTAATAACGATATTATTTATAATTATATTATTATACTCTTTTATCAATGCAATTTAGTATCTTTAAAATTCAAATAGAATTTTCTTCTACGTTATTATAATATTATTAACTTTTGAAATTTCTACCGCTAGTTTTTTCGTGTTTGTCTTATGGTTGATAATACTTATCTCGAAAAGTTGAAACTCAAACATAAATTAATAATAACGATATTATCTATAATTATATTACTATACTCTTTTATCAATACAATTTAATATCTTTAAAATTCAAATTGAATTTGCTTCTACGTTATTATAATATTATTAACTTTTGAAATTTCTACCGCTAGTGTTTTCGTGTTTGTCTTATGGTTGGTAATACTTCTCTCGAAAAATTGAAACTCAATCTTAAATTAGTAATAACGATATTATTTATAATTATATGACTATACTCTTTTATCAATGCAATTTAGTGACTTTAAAATTTAAATTGAATTTGCTTCTACGTTATTATTATATTCTTAACCTTTGAAATTTTTACCGCTGGTATTTTCCTGTTTACCTTATGGTTTATAATACTTCTCTCGAAAAATTGAAACCCAAACTTAAATTAGTAATAATAATATTATTTATAATTATATTACTATACTTTTTTATCAATACAATTTACTATCTTTAAAATTCAAATTGAATTTTCTTCTACGTTATTATGATAGTATTAACATTTGAAATTTCTATGTTTACCTCATGGTTGGTAATACTTCTCACGAAAAATTGAAACTCAAACTTAAGTTAATAATAATGATATTATTTGTAATTATATTACTATACTCTTTTATCAGTGCAATTTAGTAATTTTAAAATTTAAATTGAATTTGCTTCTACGTTATTATTATATTCTTAACATTTGAAATTTCTACCGCTGGTAGTTCCGTGTTTACCTTATGGTTTGTAATACTTCTCCTCGAAAAATTGAAACCCAAACTTAAATTAGTAATAGTAATATAATTATAAATAATATTGTTTTTATCAATACAATTTAGTAACTTTAAAATTCAAATTGAATTTTCTTCTACGTTATTATAATTTTATTAACATTTGAAATTAATTCTATGATATAAATTTATCTCGATAAATCGGTTTTGCTATTACTTAAAACTTCAACTCAGGATAGAAACTTCTTTTCGAGTTAAGCTTCATCCGACTTCTTATCTCCATAATAAGAGCTTAAAAGAAGCAATGATTTTCCTAGAGTTCGCAGCAACTTTTTAATTTTAATCAATTTCCAATATTCCGCAACACGGAAGATCGATAATAAATCTTGGTAAAATGCACATGAAGCCGAAGGAAATACGGTAACACTAAACGAAAATCAATGTAACTCGTCTCACACATTCGATCCACGTAGTTATCCCTAACGAACCTAACCTCTCCTCGCCCCAATCAGTTGTAATCAACTCCATTTCCACTCCGGTTCTACATAGCTCCATAACCCGGGAACCACGTACAAAATGCGCGCTATTCCGCGGAATTTCTCTTCCATGGAATACCATTTCCGAGATCCGTATCTCGGCGTGAAAAAAATCGCCTCCATGCTCGCTTATCCCGTTCGAAAGTTCAGCCGAAGAAACGAGAGGAACTTCCGGTTATCGGCGTAAGTTATCGTGCGTTTACGGTTTCTATCAGATCCCTTTATCTTCCTTTCTAACACCAAGCCGGGAAAGCACTCGAAGCGTTGGCCAATCCCTGCGTCGTGTAGAAAGTTAATGAAGATAATTAAAAGTATCCGTTCGTTGCGGAGGAACACGGGATCAGCGAGATTCTTGTTCGATAGATCGAGCCTCGACACGCACTCCCGTCTGTTTATCTCTTTTCCTGTTTTACCATAGCCTTCTTGTTTCTCCGGTTAATTCGATTTTATTGCCACGTAGCTCGAAATCGGGTCGAAACGACCCTTTTCGTGGAAACTGTAATTAAAACTATTAACGCATTGACGCGAGAACGAAGAACAAACTGAGAATCATACTCTGATCCTGATAAATGAGTGTTTCCTAGAATTTAAAGCTTGAAGGGAGATTTAAATTGTAGGGGGAATTTTGAAATTTTAGAATTTTCAACAGGGAGATGATACTTTGTTGGAATTAAGGCAGAGATGGTTATTGGACTTTTGCTGGAAGTTGCTGATGCTTATTAGGTCCTTTAAGAACTTTGTGAAATTTGAATAACGAAATGGAAATGAATGCGGGTAATTTAAAAATTGTTTTAAGGTAATTGGATAAGAAATATTTGAAGTACTTTCGTTTAATGTTGAACTAAATTATGTTGGGGAATGATTTAGGTTACGTATGCTCTTTAGGTCTTGTGAAATTTTCTAGGATTAGAGTAATCCTGGATAAAGGAGAGAGACGTTGTTATTTTCTCTGTTAACATACGATTTTAAGAGATATTTAATCATTCGCTGCTAACTACGAGATATCTCGTAGTGAATTGCGATTTGTCAAGGAATAAGTTTATAGCCATTTGAATTGGCAATTATTAAAAAGGTAAATATTATTTTAGCATTATATCTGAGACTAAATATTATTAGATTTTTTTGAAATTCCTTTGAAATAAAATCTTGACGACTGAAGCGAAATGCTCTAAATTTTCCTGGCAGTGAATGGGTAAATAATTTCAATTATTATAATTACTGATTATATACCCATTCACTGCCAAGAAAATTTAGAGCATTTTGCTTTAGTCGTCAAGATTTTATTTCAAAGGTTTTTTTCAGAGATTAATTTTTTTTTTCAATTAATTATTTCAAAGATTTTATTTCAAGATTAATTTCACTTATTATATAATTACTGATTATTCACCATTCACTGCCAAGAAAATTTAGAGCATTTTGCGTTAATAAAGATTTTATTTCAAAGCTTTTTTTCAGAGATTAATTTGTTTTTTTTTTTTTTAATTAATTATTTCAAAGATTTTATTTCAAGATTAATTTCACTTATTATATAATTACTGATTAACTACATGAATCCCTAGAATTTAGTGGAATTTCCTAGAACTAGAATAACGTCGAAACTAAATCTACATACTTCAAAAATCGCTGAATGAAATTAAACGAAGTTTAATTTGATGAAATTAAATAATTAAATGAATTTTACCATTTCCTCTGTTAATATAAATATTCAATTTCAAGTGATAAATATTTCAGAGGACTAATTCTTTAAACATGTTAATTATGTTTGACACAAAATTACCATCGACTTGTACAAATTCGATTCCACGTTTGTGTCCTCCTTTTTTGACATCGATTTGAAAAATTGGACGCAATCGAAAGGAAAGAAAAGAATCGGAATGAAAGAGGAAATGCAGGCGCTCGTAATCGCGCGATACACAATAGCAAAGCGTTTACCGTCCTGTATTCACAGTGTTTAACACGCAACTCGAAATTACACACCCACCTACATGAATCCAACACGCTGTTCCGAACTATCGCTCCAAGCATCGTCTTTTTCCCAATAATGTCGCACACAGAATCGCACGAAACACAGTTCTACGACTTGCAATTCGTAGATACGTGATACCGACACGACGGTATCTCAGTTAATCTCGGCAATAATCTCGGTTAAGTGCAGAGATGTTCGATAAACGCGCACGTGTTGCTGAAATTGGAAAACAGGCTAAGCTATGGAAAATTCTTGAACGAGATTTTGTATTACTGTTCGGATTTCTGTTGGATTGGGAAAATTTGAAAAACGTTAAGAGAGAGTTTAATTATGTTGCGAACCGTGGAGATTAAGGATATAAAAGTTAGAAAATAAATTAACATAGATTCGAATTATTAGAACGAGTTGAATAATATTAGAATAAATTAGAATATAGAAGCTGTTAAATACTATTGTCTTCCACATTAAATGAATACAAGTGTTATTTTTAAAAGAAGATTGTTGACAGATAAACGAGGCACGATAATTTTGGAAATTACAAAAAAATGTAACAATGATAGCAATTATAAATATTCTACGTGACAATAAATAAATATGAATATTATTTTATAATACCATAAAGGAGACCATTCGAAATATTGCTTTGTATTAACCCATTTGCATCATTAAGCGGAATAATCCGCACTCAATATCTGTTGCTTACCTATTTTAAATTTATGTATCACATAACTATGTAAAAGAATAAATATTTATATTATAGCATCATGTAGAATAATGTTGTTTTAATATATGTATAATTTCTAGATCAAATATAAGAGTTCGTTTGTTACACTTAATTTCATTGAAATTCTTGGAAGACTCCTTTCACAGCAAAGATGCAAATGGGTTAAAGAAATTTATCGAATCTAATTAATTCCTACACTGAATTATTTCTAAAAATTAATATAAAAATTCCAAAAATCTGCTTCCACTCTGCAACCATAATTAACCCCTTTATCCCGCCAATTACTTAACCCGAATTACCTAATTCGACCATCGCATGCTCATAATCCATATTTAATGGACCATACACTCTCTCAGTCTAAAATTTCGTCGGAAAATGGGAAAAATTCAAATTCATCTCGTCCCTTATCGGTGAAATTCACCGTGAAAGTTGATCAGAATTCCGCTAAATTTTCACCGTCATCGTTTTCATGCGAGGATAATGGGCCACCTTGTCGGTTAGCCGTGGTTTTGAAGCACGGGTTAGGAGTTATGGGGAGAAAAATTACGGTAGCCGAGATATTTTCAGGTGTAGAGTCCTTCGTTACGGCTAAACGAACTCGTTATCAACTCGTTCCCGTGTATTTCCCAGCCTTTGTTGCCCTTCGCTATTTACGCCCTATCTCGGCAACACTGCCCTTTAATTCCTTCGTAGCCGTCTTCTAATCACCGAGGCGAAATGAGGCTTGCAGCGGCCTCTTTGTCCACGGATTCGGATCTTGGACATCGCCGACATGCTAAACGTGACTTAATCCGGCTCTGAAAGCGCTCTCAGGGTATATCGAGCCGGGAAGTAATTATGACGAACAAGGAAAGACGCGGGCTTTTCAGAGATAGGCGAACTCGCAGGCTCGATGAATTTACCGGTTGTTAGCAGTCGGTATGAAATTCCGCCAACTCGATGCCTGGATGGAGTTTAGGGCGGTGTAAATACGACGGTGGCCATTCTAGTTGAGAACGGTTTCGAGTGGTTTATGGTACTTTCCCAGGCGAACAGCGGTTTTGGAAATTATTAGTTTCCTCGAATTTTCCTCTTCTCGATGTTCTATTTATTTGGGATAGTTTTCGGGGTTCAACGAGACGGTGAGGAAAGAAACAAGTGATACTAAGGAATTTAATAAAGTTAATACTTATTTATTAATACTTTTGTAATACTTTTTTAATACTTATTTATTGCAAAAATGTTTTAATGTTTTGTTGAAACACTGATTAGTGGAAAGTGCTAATGTAGAAAGGTTAATTTTATTTGTAAAGTTAAAAATTAGTCTCGGGAATATTAGTTAATTTTAATTTCGTTAAGAATTAGTCTCATTAATATCCAAAATTTATTTTAGCTAGGAAATGTGCATACAGTAGTCAGGGAGAAATTGTAGTACTATTATTATGGACCAAACTAACCATACCTAACGCAAACCATAGAGAGGACGGTTTATAATGATCTCTCGGCTTATAGATTAAACAATATTCACCCTAATTAAATACTAAATATCGAATATTAGAAATAATTCTGGCAAATTATTAATTAGATTCGAAAGTAAGAATTTCTAAAAATAATTAATACAGATGAAAATGTAGTAAAAATTCGTACCAATAATAATTCAAATTTTTTCAATTCCCTTAAAATCCACGAAAATAATTCTACCAAAAGCATTAATCATAAATCATTAATATTACGCGATTAAAATAAATTAAATACCCTACGGTAGCCTCAACCATGCATTCGCATAATTCACTACGCAAATTCATTTCGTTTCTTATACACAGATCCAAAAAAAAAAATTTTTTCTCTCGTGCCTTTTTTCCAGCGGAGTCAGAAGGTGAAGCAGAGGTCTCCGAGTTTATTGCATTGTTAAGAGGTGGTTCCCAAGGGTGCAGAAGAGCGAGATAAAGTGCAAAGTCATTTTCAAGTTGTGCACCGTGGAGAACTGGCTAGATTTAAGGGTTGCTCGAGGATCCTGCATTTCAACCCCCGCCGCTATCAGTATTATTAGCATCGAAGCACCATTTGGTGCCGAACACTCGTCGAGACCACCAACTTCGACCGACCATTCGTTTCCGACTGATCCCTAACTTCTGCACTCTTGTCTCGATATTTCGAAATATTTTTCCAACCTTCCGCGATGAAGTTTCCAAGGAAATATCGCCAAGCTTTCGCGTTGCAAACCAAAAGCACGTCGCATTAAGGGTTCCATTAAAACTTCCTGCCGTGGTGTAACAGAAAAATATCGCGTTTTTTTGGCCGACTTGTTTGGACATTGAAAAATATTTCTTCCAGGTGAAAAAATATTTTCGAAAGCGTGAAGGTTGTCGTGTTTAAAAATTCTAGGGTACCTTCGAAATTTCGCGCGTTGTTTCCCGTTGTTTACGGTGTTTGGTTCGTGATTCGTCGAGGGTAACGAGTTTCAGGAGTGCGTTTCGCGTTTTAATATTAACCAGAGATCGCGCTTGTATCGTTGACCCGAATTAGATCATAATCGTTAATAAATGTATAGTGGAACGGTTTAATGGAACCACGGAACGATTATTGAGGCATCACTCCAGACACGGATAGATACTAATTGCCTATTGGTAAGTATGTTCAAACAGCAATTATTGTGCAAATGTTGGCACTACGAGCTAGAGGGAGGTTCGCGATAATAGGCCAGGCTGAAATTTCCCGGCTATCAGATGTACTAGAAAGAGTAATAATGATAAAAATTTATTGTTCAACGATATTACAGTCCGTTTTAATATTTTAACACTGGCATAGTGATATTGCATAATATTATACCGTGTGGAAGGCTAAAATAAATTCGACGATAACAGAAACGCGCATTTTCATTCAGAAAATAACTTAAATTTATTCTCTTGGACATAAAATATATTATAATTAAATTTCAAACTATATTACATTTGTATTAGATTGTTCGGAAAATAATTTTCTTCTAATTGTATTTTTTCACAGCTAATTTTACACTTAAGCAGCATAAAAAAAAAAGGAAAGAACGAACCCAATATTCAAATCTAATATCTCTAAATTCAAACACTAACCCAAAGACTAATTTTCCATAAAAATTGCAGATACAAATTAATTACTCTGTTCAAATTAAAACATATCAGAGTGAAATTACACTTTTATTCTTCTTACTGAAATATATCTCATTTTTCGCAATCGTACATCCACGAAACAAAAAGCAGACTCTGTCTAGAAAAGAAAAGAACCACCCAGTATACCAATCTCAGAGGAAACCCTGAAAAGATAAATTCCACGTTCGCCTGAGGCAAGAGACCAGAAGCCATCTGATCGTTCTCTTATTACCGCTCTCCCGGACTCTTTTCTCGATTTAACGCAAAAAAGCTCATCCAATTACATGAAACGCTGCACAGAAAGCCACACTCCGGGCTGGATATTCGGTAAACGTCCGAGCAAGTCGTCGTTCCTTTTCCGTGATATTCCGATCGGATCTCGTGGCTATCCGGAAAAACCGTGATCGAAGTGGATTCTTTGCGGCGCGGTTTCGGAGGAAAACGTCGAGCGAATTCGAATTGCGCGCGCATTCGGCCGGCCGGAAACCGTGGGGAAAGCTGGCCGGAGGTTGCACCGAGCCCCAGGGGCAGGCTAATGCCTGGTAATTAATTCAACTGGGGAATCTGCGTGAAATTTAAATGCACCTGCTCTATTGATTTTCCGCTTGTTCACCGGCGATTTTGACCGCGCAGGTGGCAGCACCGGCCTACGTGCGCATGCGCCGTGTTCGAAAATGCGTGTGCGCCCGCTTCGAACGTTCGATTCGGTTATTCGGAGTTATTCCGTCCGCGAAAAGGAAACTCGAGTGTTGATAAGCGGCGGAAGAGCGGAGAACGCAATTGCGTAATGGCCGCGGCGGTTGTTTGCCGAGAACTCGAGCGCAAACGTAACTTTTGGATGGGGCAGACACCTGATATGGGGAAACCCGTGGCCCCCTTTTTCCTCATGCCCCCTTTTCCCTTCTGCACGATGCGTCGGACATTTACTTGCGAAACTTCCGACGCGTTCAAAAGAGAAATGTTGACTCTGCTCGTTTGCTTATTAGAGTTGCGAGCGGGCAAATTGTTTTGTACAATGTGAAAGGTAACATTTTTAATAAGAGGAGAGAAGAGATGACCGTGCAAGAGGGATTTCTCGTTTCTGCAGGAATTTTTACCGGCCGCTGCTGTTTTTTTTACATTTCCTCCGTTTTCTACCGGCGTTACGTGTTTCTTGCAATTTTTATGCCACACCGGTGTAACGCGTCTAACATTTCAGACAGTTGGATAACTAGCCGCACTTCCGTTGCTCCTCGTTTCCGCCGGTTTTTCTTCGTCTTTTTTTCCCTCGTAGCTCGTGTTTTGTCGTAATTTTCACGCGCTATTGCCGATCTTTCCGACGTAATAGGCGCGCTTGGATAACTAGGTTGGTTTCGGGGTAGAAATTCGATCGAGGAAAGCGATACCGATGATTAGATGCGTTTTAAGAAAGTTCCGATTATCTTCTTCGATAGATAAATTTCTGAGGTTCCTTGTAAGAAATCTCTAATAACGTGTATCCGATAATGCGTTCTAGCACGTTGTATTCTAGATCGAATAGATTTCAATTGTTACACGAGGGAAATATTTGAAGAAACGCGCGGTAAAAGATTTCTAAATTTTCCGGAAATTAACGCGTTGTAAATGCTGTAAATATTATAATAGAAATCACGAGATACCCATGTAACGAAAGCATAAGGGAATTTAAAGAGTATGCGATTATTGTCGGAGTTATCTTTGTTGGTATCAAGGAAATGTTTAGGAATATAGATCTTATCTGAGATCTATCGATCTAGACAATGTACTTTTATATAACGGATTAACCGGCGTGTTTTTTTGAAAGAGTTAAGAGAATATTGTGCGCGATATTCCAGGAACATACAAGAACTGTTCAATTAACTTGTTTGCGAAACGCAGTGCGGTGATTGGTCAACAGTTTCGCGCAGAATGCGTGCAAATAGCGTTCTCTAAAAATACTACGCCCATTCGAAGCCAGTTCTACATTTTTCACCAGCTCCACGTGTGAAAAGTGTACCAGTACTTACGTCACAGTTCAAGCTTAGAAAATTAATGAGAGAAAGTCGAATTTTTCGAACCGGCTAATTTATTCATTGTACTCACGCCCCTTGGAACGCTCGCGCGAAACGAACGCTGTGCTAATAAGATAATTAATACGTTCTTGATCGTCCATTACGAGTAAATTAGGTATTAAAAATCGTCCAGTGGAAAATTGATCTCGTTAGCATTCATTGTGTACCGATCCTGGAATCTATTCTCCTTTTCAAGTAAATGCATTCGCAACTTCATTGTAGCGACTCTGTTGTAACGAATCCGCCAAAGTAGAATGTAACGATTAGAGAGCGAGATGAGGAAAATCGTGGAAACTGAATGATTAATATTAAAATATTTAGATCATGTTTAAATACCAAAGAAAGTATCCTGGAACGCACGATTCTAACTCGCTGCTTAATTTCTAAGAAACTCTACTATAGTTTAGACCTAACTCTAATTCATTTCGTTCTTTGACCATACAAACTTCATTATCAACACATTGCGATACGCAATGATATCTCGTTTTTAGCAAATCAAGCGTTGCGATGGGTCACGAGATATCTCGTTTTCAGGTTCTTTTCAATCGATAATTTAAGGAATTAAAAATAGATTTACTCGTTACGTTACCAAGAATATAAGTTCGCGTTTTAATTTGCAAGGAAACAACTTAATACCTTATGAGAATATAATACCAAATGAAAATTAATAAAGTGCATATATGCATTGCATAAAATGTTTCTGATACGTTGCGTGAACAGAACGCCGTACGCAATGTGTTAAAAATTAAAAAAAGTATCTAAATCAGATATATCAATATTTCTAAAAAATTAGCCAATTGAAAACAATAGAAGAATAAAAATTACCTCCCAAAAAGGAAACTTATTCTTATAATCCAGATTTCGTTCTGTTTTCAAAAAATCTCAATCTCCAGAAAGCGTAACAATTGGATAAAATAAAGAAACTCGGTCAAAAATCGAAGAATTGAATGTTGAAAACCAACGTCTCTCGTTCTCGAACCACGCGAGTATCGTTCCACTTGTTGAAATATCGAAAAACTCTGAAACACCGATAGGAAACACATCTCCGGTCGAGATTACTATGCGACCGTTAGTTTCCAAGAAATCTGAGCGGCCAGAAATGCCGACAGTCCGTGTTAACAAGCACGGCAGTGATCGACGATCGTTCGAGATCTCGATGCACTTCCGGTCTGCCGGTGGAACGAAAGCTCGCGCGACATTAAATGGAAATTCGCGAAAATTGCGGCCAGTCCGCGCGAAGTCGGAGAGAAATTCTTCCGTCTTCTCGCGAGTTTCACTGCCCACCTTGATTCAAAGAGAAATGACAAAATAGCAGCGGAAACGACAGCGCCGCGATGGATGCAACGCCGCTTTCTATACTTCCTTTCTCTGCGTCACGCGCGCTACACTTTTCCTGTCCTCGTATCCAGGCAATCGGCCGATATGCCGATCCTCTTTGCCCTCCGCTTTCGTAATCCGGCAATCTCCGCTATCGCGATACGTGCCGTGAGTTTGCCTAACGATCGAACAATGTTTTTGTTGCAGAACGCTCGCGTAAATGGTCCCATGGTCTGTCACGATGCGGCCGAGGCTAGCGTTGAATTGTAAGTAGACGATTCGATATTTCCACATATTTCTCCTCTATTTTCTTTTTCCTTCCCCTTTCTTTTCTCTCCCCGTCGATATCGTTTTCCTACCGCAACCTTTCGAAATGGGTAATTAACATTTTCTCTTTACGCAAATACCACAGGTGTCCTCGCGATGGGCCTCTTTACCTGCATCGGTGCAATCACCGTATCGATAGACCGTTCCGATAACAAACCAGTAAGTAGAATGAACGATAACGTAATCGAGTCGCGGCAATTAGTTCTTGCCGCTGTGATTGCCTTCGTTTCTTTCTCATCCCGCGGATTCCGTGGAATTATACTCCGTGGATTTCGTGAGATGTACAATCGTGGGATGTGCGACAAAATGACGGCTCAATCTACGATTTTTTCCCGATCCTTCGATGACTTCGAAGGATAGTATATAAAGGAAATATCGATTCTATACTCTGGGTTTCTTTTAAATTTAATACCAAGGCACTCGGTTGATACTAATCTATTTTATAGGTGAAATAAAGTTTTATTTTTTACTTTTCCTCGAGTCGACTATAGACCGAAGTGGTTGAGTTTAATTTCTGAGTTTCTTTTTTTAATTTCAGCGTCAAAGCGTCTGATTGATATTCAATTTTTATTTCTTATAATTCATATTAAGAATCAAATTTAATTTTACAAAGGCAGGTTAATATTGTACGAGGTATAGTGAAACTTCGTTGATTCGTTTATTTAATATCTGAGCTACCGTTTTGTCGCAGTCATTTTGCATATAATTAGAAAGTGAAACTTATAATAGAGGGGAAAAAATGAACGTTACGAGTGATCTCTTCTTGTATTATTATATTAAGAAAGGGATAGGTTATTTTTCCGCTCATGTAACATTTGTATATATCGCAGTAGTTCGAAGAAACACTAAAAATTATAGAGTGTACTGTCGTTTTATACAGAACTGTATGTTAAGTCGGAGAAAGTGTGAAGGAAGGAAACTGGATGAAATTACGTTGCTTTTATGTAAAGAAGTATGATTGGAACGACTTTTGTTTGTTTTAGAGAAAATGAGGTGAAATTAGATAAAATTAACTTGGTATTGGTGTAATTTTACTAACTTTACGATAAACACGGGCTAACACATAGGATTGGGTAAAAAGAATCACAAACACGTGTCCTGTTAAGCCAGTTCTATTTAATCTACCAATTAATTTCCTTAAATAATATCATTTCTAAAATTAATTTTTACTTTAAAACTTAGATGGATTAATGTAAATTATATTAATTAACTTAATGGAAACTCGTTGTACAGAGCGGTGAAACTATGTACGACGATTACAAGAATTGGAAATTATTCCGAAAATATTTGCAATTCCTTAGAGACATCGATCTTTCGACTACACGGCTAATGTAGCCGAAAGAACTCCTCCTTTTTCATGTTCGAGAGCTTAGCAAGGCAAACAGTGTCTCTCTTTGTCGAAGCTTCTAAACCTGCCAGCTTTGAAACTATTTTAAGTTAATGCATGTGACCCACGGCAGTCCATTATATACTTCGACTTTGTTTGAGTTTCCACATATACACGCAAAATACCGCATGCTACACTATACCAGAGTTCACGGATATTGGCACGTCAGGAAGGACTATTGAGTGATCCTAATACGTGATTCAGCAGTTGCAGAGTTGCTTGACTTCCATGGAGAATATCGTGCTTTGAGCAAACACGTCTTAATTCTGCTGTCGAGGCGTCTAAGAGAAATAAGAAGTTTTTGAAAGAAAATAGCCGAAATTTTTTAGCACAACTAGCAATAAATTGTGCGATTATCTATGCAATTGACTCGAGTAGATAACGATAGTGTCAAAGTTAGTCGTCTGAAAATAATAGAATAAAGAAGTTTGAAAAGAAAATAACCGAAATTGTTGAGCAGAACTAGCAACAAACTGTGCGATTATCTATGCAATTAAGTCGAGTAGATAACGTTAGTGTCAAAGTTACGCATGTGAAAATAATAGAATAAAGAAGTTTGGAAATAAAATAACCGAAATTGTTGAGCAGAACTAGCAACAAACTGTGCGATTATCAATGCAATTAAGTCGAGTAGATAACGTTAGTGTCAAGATGTTAGATGTTAGTCATGTGAAAACAATGGAACGGAAATAATTATCTCAATCACTCAACTGTTAAGATTTTCAACCTCTTCCGACTTTTTTCATAATAGTTAGTAACTAACTATACTAATAACTATACTAGAATCAAATAACGGAGAATTCGAGTGCAAAGAACCCGCGGTAGCACAAAATGCAGCAACTCATTGAATCGTCAGCGCGTCATCGCCGATATCAAAGCGCTTTCACGCCATTAAACATCGCAGAAAGCATCGTAAATTCTCGGGGTACTCGAACGCGAGGAACAGCACCGCGAATTGCTAAATCTACCAAGACCAATACCCGTGAACTCCGCGATATCCTCGTATAACACTCGATTAGCCGCGTTTCTTCTGCGCATCGCGAATCACATCCGCGACTGCAAGAAGTTGATCTTACAGCCACCTACGCGGTCGTCGATGATCGCAAACGGCTGGCGACCGCTGACCAACGCCTACGAGGAGACCATCGGCACGAACGTGTCTCCATCGAGCAACCTCGAACGAAACGCTCCGTTGCACCCGGTGCTGGGTAAGCTGCAGGAGCACATGGCCGCGTCGGAGAAGCTGAAACCGCAACGAAAGGGTAAACCGTCCTCCCATCACGACTACAATCCGCCTAGTATACTAGGTAGCTTCACGCTGCTCGGCCACGCGGCCGCGAAAGCACGCGGCGAGGCTCAGTCTGGCCACAACCACGCGAATAAACACGTCGCCTCGGAGACGAGGGAGTACACCTTCCTGATTCCTCCGCCGAAGGACGCGTATCGTTTCGACTTGGACCAGCACCGGAAGCCCATTTTACGAGACAGCTCCGCGTACCTGCGGCAACCGCAGTTCGCTCCTCCTCCGATGCATCAGCCTCCGGATCCAATAAAGGCAGCCACGTATTTTATCAAGGGATACACATCCACCACCAATCCACCTTCGTCTCCTGCTGCATCCACCAAGATCAGACACTACGCTGAACCATACGTGCCGCAGTTGCTCCAACCGCCCAGGTACCACCAGGTAAAGCCGTTCGAGTCGCTGAAGGTGTCCAACAACGCGAAGCCGTACTTCCAGCCACCAGGCACCGCCTTGGCCAACGATTTCGGCAAGGATAAGAGGCTGTCCGACTACGATCACAGGCAGAACTACGACAAATACCCCGGACAAGTTCACAATGATCATATCATCAGCCCGGCCAGCACCGGGAACTTCTTCAGCCAAGTGAACCATCCTCCGCATAACTACAAGACGACTTACGAGAGAGATCCAGCGTTCCTGGTCCATGAGAGTCACGAGATCAGTTACATCACTCCGCCGTCCGTCTACAATCCCTTCAACTTCAGGCCCTCGCTGCCCTACGAGACTCTCCTCCCTCCGGACGTGTATTCCTCTTCCACTCCGGCACCTACCACCCCTCGCGCGCAAGAGGCGAACAAGTACCAGCAGCAAACAGCGGATGCAGCGCAGGATTACAAGAGGCCGGGCCAGACGACCAAGCAGGCGGAGAACGGAGTGCAGGGCGAGCTGGTGTCGACGGCGGGCGTCGGTAATACCTACTACGTGTCGGAGCATCAAGACCTGACGCCGCCACCTGCTGCTTGGCCGGTGCCCAAGAGCAAGTATCAGTCGGATATAAACGAAGTTCTACCTCGAGTGAATCCGCCGTCCAAGTTCAACCAGGAGCCCATAGTGTCCAATCAGATCCCGCAGGCCCCGAAGGTGGTGTTCGTTGGGCCTCAGGCGCAGCAGCCGCAGTACCAGAGCTCGGTGCTTCCGATCGATATCCGGCCAGAGAACGGAGAGCCGGAGTACGAGACCCCGGAAAGTATCTCGCTAAAACACTTCAACGAACAGCAGTATTTGATACAGCAACAGTTGCTGCAGAGGGACCGTCAGAGGTTGGCGGAGCAGGAGAGACAGCAGCAACTGGAGGTGGAGAAACAGCAGCAGCAGGAGCTGAAGAAGAGACAGGAAGAGCTGAGACAGTTGTTGCAGCAACAGAAAGAGGAGGAGGAGGCTAGGTTGGCGGTGGAGTCGGCGAGGAATCAGACGGAACAATTGGCCAAAGTCACAGAAGAGAAATCCCCTTACGCGGTCCAGTTGGCCGGTTACGAGATCCCAAAGGTTACCACAGACCTGGGCACCGTGATCACCGAGCAGACCGGTCCTGGCGAGCAGCCAAAGGTTCAACAGTCTCAGGTAGTTCATTCGGACAGAATGGCCAGACTTGTAAAATATTTGGCTACCCCGCAACTTCCGGAAGCCAGCGATTAACGCTGCTGCGCGGTTTTTACTCGCTGGCCCGGGGGTTGCTATTGTTTCGAGCAGGGGTTGTAACGACGGTTTCTTCTCAGGCTCAGTTCGCGGGGAAACGGAACTTGGAAATTAATTTTATTAATTTTATTCATTTTATTCATTTTATTAATTTTATTCGTTTTATTAATTTTATTATCTCCGTGATACCGAGGTATATCATTCGAGACGAGAAACTTTCGTTTGAATTTTGTTCCCAAGCGAATCTCTGCTTCGTCAAAGCCGACATCGAAACACTCAAAGCGATACGCGGATAAGTTATTACAACGAGCCTCTGTCGAACTAATTAACCGACGATCGATACCGACCCCCGTCTCGATCGCGCCGTCAGAGTTTTCCAACAAAGTTTCAAAATTCCGTTCCAGGTAACCGAGCCCGACTACGTGATCTCGGAGCGTCCCATAGTTCACAGTCAGCAGTACCAGGATTACTCGAAGAACCAGCAAGAACAAGCGAATTACCGGGAACAGCAGGCTGATGTACGGCCTCAGAGACCGCACAAGCCGTTGCGCGATCCGAACAGACGAAGAAAGCCGAGCACAGCGTTGTACGAGCCATCGGCGACCGAAGCTCCGGCACAAATTCCCGAGACCTCTGTCCCGGTCACGTCGCACCTGGAGGAAGTGTCGGTACAGACCACGACGCCGGAAACTGCGACCTTGGCCACGGTGAGTACGCAGAAGACCAGGACTCGGAGACCAGGCGCCCCGTTGCGTCGAAGAAGACCAACGACCACCACACCGGAACCGATCACCGTGCCTTCTACCGAGGATTTCCTGAAGTACGACAACCAGGAAGAGGTGTCGTATCACGTGGACACGACGAAGAGGAGGCGGACCAAGCCGACGCAAGCGACTTACGAGGAATCCGTGACCGAGAAGAAGGCGAACATCAGGAAACGACCCGGTCACAGGAACAGAGTGAACCCAGGAGAACCTTTCGAAGCGGAAATCGTCACCGAAATCGTCCACACGCCTCACAACACCTACAAGAGCCCAGTAGAATCGGCCCAATCTTACGAGTACAATCAGTTCGTCACCAACCAACCTAGTCAGCAGTTCGACTACACTTCTCAGAAATTCGCGACAGTGGAGGAACAACGAGAAGACACCACGCAACCTTCGGTACTGGAATACTACACCGAGGAAACGAAACCGAAACACGAGAACGAACCGACTAACGAGAATTACAATTATCGCGAGAATTCCGGCGTCGTGACGAATATTCCTCTAGAAGATCTGTTCGTGAGAACAGAAGGCAATTACTACGATCGCGCGACGGTGTTGTCCAGCAGTCCGAGTGCGAGCACGAACGCGAATACGGCAAGTGTCACGACCACGGTGGCCACGACGACGTCGACGGTGCAGCCGAGCACGCAGCCGCCACCCTCAAGCTCCTCGACGGCCAGATCCCACAAGATCCGGCCGATCAGGTACGGGAACACGACCAGGCCGCGTTTCAGCATCAAGGACTACAAGAGCCGGTTGGATTACAAGAGCAGATTAGCTCAGATTTCCAGCACAGAGGCGCCCGTGACGCAGGCGTCGCACACCAAGCAGAGAGGCAGTCTGAAGAGTCAACAGAGCCAACAGCAGCAGTTGCAGAACGCCGACGCGTCTAGAGAGACCACCGGGAGGTACAAGTACGTCTCGAGGGTGAGTTACAGGACTTCGTCGACCAGTTCGCCGGTTCACAGGGAGCAGGAATCGGTGGCCGAGGATGGAGTCTCGTCGACGACGGAGAGGTCGAACCGTTTCGTTCCGAAGAGGAGACCCATCAACGGGAACGTGTATAGGAGCAGATTAGCGTCGACCAGCGGCAGTCCTAGTCGATCCCAGAATCATTACTCAGAGAGCGAGTCGAAAGCCAGCACGGCCAGGCCGGAGAACGTGTTCTCGTCGTCGGTGCGTCGACGACCGGTGATGAAAAGCAGACTCTCGGCCCAAAGGGAGAGCTCGACCGCGGCGTACCCGGAGAGAAAAGAAACCGACGCCACTGAAATGGCCGCGGAGGAAACCAGTTTCTACTCGGCAGTCACTACAGCTGGAACCACCAGAGTCGCTGCTAACGAGATCCCGGTTGAAAAGGAGGAAGCCGCCGCCGCCGCCGCGACCAACGCCCCGGAGAGATCGAACGCGAGCCAAGAGCGAAACGAAGCGGTGGAAAGCGGGAACGCGGCGAGTGATCGCGATGAAAACGAAAAGCTAGCGGAACCGGTTGCCAGCAGTACCGCCAAAACCGTGGACGAGAGTCAACTGAAGGAAACCGGGATCACGGAACAGTACTCGACGTCGAGGAACGAACAGGCCACCGTTCACGGCGAGAACAAAGCGACGGAATCAACGACCACGTTTGAAGTTCGATCGGAAGACGAGGAACTGTTCGCGAAAGCGTCGCAGAGCGTGGCCGACCTGACCAGTTCCGCCTCGGCCCTCTACGACAAGCCTGGAATGTTCAAAGCAGTCTCCCCGGAGAGCAGAGTGGTCGCTTCGCACTTCAAGATACCCAACGACGAACCCACTCTACCCATCGAGGCCTTCTTCCAGGAACTGTCTAAGAAGAGTTAAAGGGAACGACCGGAAGTCGCCACGTTTCGTCGCTTTTCATCGTTTCAAGAGGTCCTCCCGAGGTGGATGAGATCGACCCGAGGGTGCTCTTTCCACCATTCTTAGAGGATATTCCACTCTCTTATATGTTTCTTTGTTTTCCAGCCGAAAGCACGATCCGACCAAGGACATTCGATCTTTCTCTACCCCTTTTATCACGTTGCTCCTTTCACTCTCTCTCTCTCTCTCTCTCTCTCTCTTTCCTCACCACCTTCAATTAGCACCTTACGTGTAAATAATCGGGTCGAGCAATGCGAAAAAATCACACGGCTACCCGCGTGGAGAAAGGATCGTCGTCTGACGATGATCAAGTCGGGAAACGAGGACTCTTTCTTCGGGGATTGCAGTGTTGGAGGAATTTTTTAGGAATATCTCGCAGAATGTCTACGTTCGTGTCGTCAGGTCGATTTCATCGGGTATCCTGTGATGACGTTTACCATCGGATCTTATGTAACTTGGTGGAAAAAAACGACATACCAAATGCACGTGTATTCGATTAGGTTTAACTGAAATTAGCCTCACACCGTAATCTAGACGTACCTAGATAAATTATTTATTTCAAAGCACGCGCCGCGTGACCATTGAATTATCGTCCGATTTCGGGCTGGAGCATCCCTTATTTCTCAACGATGGCGTGCGGATTATCGTCGCGTAGGAAACTGGTCGGATAACGGATGCTGCGGAGAATGTTCTGTAAATATAAGTACCTGGAACGTTTACCATATTCCGGGGTAAAAAAAAAAAACTCGGTGCTCGACGCTGAAATGTTATTTGAACGCCGTGATGGACGCATCGAGGAGCGCGGACGAAAAGCAAGATTCGGCCATCGTTAATATTAATGCCGACGTTAATATTAACAGATACGCGAAAATTATTCGGGGTTGTATTTAATTTATAATTTTATTTATAACACCACGGAAACGCCGCGGGACAGGGTGCGATTTCTCGGATCCGAGGCGGCAAAGGAGTGGCAGGAAATTCGAAAATTTCCCTCGAAAGGATTAAACCACCCTTGGCGACTACAATGGAACATCGATCGCATGGAAAAAAAAACAAAAAAAATAAAGGGAAGAAAATAAAAGGGAAAATCGAACTCGCCTCTTTGGCACGCGAACCGTTCGAATTTTCTCCGTTGAACAATTCGAAGGAATTCGCATTTTCGAGTGTATTTTTACCGATTAAAAACACACCCTGTCCCGTGTCCGAACGTGAAACGCGGAAAGCAACGTCGATGTGTCCGTTTCTACAGTGGAATAACGAATAAGGTCGGTGTTATCGTGTTATTTATATTAATTAAGCAACTCCATGTACACTGTAAATATATATATATACAATAAATATAGAGTACATAAAATATCTCGTTATTTACATCATTATAGGTCGCCGTCGAGCGGGGGAATTGCGACGTGATAGGTCACAGTTCGAAACGTATCCAGAAGCGCGGCACATTGATATATCTCTCGTTCACAAAACCGTCTAATGATCGATCCTCGGATCGTTCGTTCACTTCGATCGGTGGAGAACGCGTGCGTCAGTGTCACGGGACGAGTAAAATACTAGTTTGGGTAACGCTTTTGAAGCTCCCTTTCGCGGCCGGCTAAAAAGAGGGCACCACGTTCGGGGAACACGCGAAGCACAGCACCGTCCGCCATCACATATATTTTGTATCACACTCTTGACGAAGGCAAAATAGTACTTTACCCGGCTACGTTTCCATACGACATACATGGATAACCGTGCGTCCTGTAACGCACGGTCGTGTTTCAATTCTTACATAGGTAACCGCTGATTACATTATAATTAGATACTCATTATACGTGTACGTGTATATGTATAGGTGTATAGGCCTACGGAGATTACTTTGATTGTACCTAATTTAGAATTATGCACAGGCCGTACATTACACATTGAACGCGCGCAACGAGTACAGTATTTTTTTTTCTTTTTTTTCCTTTTTCTTTACCATCGTATTTTTTCTCTTTTTCTTACCCTTTGTGGCTTTCTTCGTGTAAAACTCCCACTGTGTGTGTGTGTTTTTTTTTTTTTTACCTTTTTCTTTTTCGTAATTGACTATAGTTAATGCGAACGGCGATAGAACGTTCGAGTGGAAGAGAGGAGGTCGACGCGTTTACGCGTACAGAAGTTCACGAGGGGAAGTAAGTAGTAACGATCTATGGAACGAAAAGCAAACCTGAGATTCACGAATGCGATCGCCTAACTTCGACTTTTCGTCGAGTCCAGGGCAGAAATTTCGACGTTTGCTCGTTTCGGCGCTCGTTTTATCCCTATGCGCCATTTTAACACGTTACATACGGGAATTAAAAATGGCGATGCGTAATACGTGTAATAAAGTAGCAGAAACAACAAGTCGAGGAAGATTCTTTAACCCATTAAAGTCCAAGCATAAAAATTGCAAACGAAATTGTTCATTTTATATCGATTAATTGGAATAATATTTTTTGCTTCTTTCAATAGTGTATTTCTAAATTGAATGGGAGAAAATAATTATAAAGTTACGAAATATTGCGTTGTTGCAATTACGGGACATAATGGGTTAAATAAAGGATATCAACAATAACGGCGAAGGTAACAAATTACTTTTTACCACGATATATTCGGTATTCGACCTGACAAATTACATGGCCACTTTCGTCTGTGATATAAATTTAAATTATATATAAAACGTTCCAGCAATTAGCAACGCAATTAAAACGTTCTTATGGAAAGTAACATCGGTACCAAAATATAAATTTCTCGGACAAAAGGAACAACAGATTTAACATGCAATTAGCGCTAATAATATCATCATTAGACTCGATTATTTATCGTTAAAGCAACAATTCTTGATCACTGACCCATACAATATCGTTTCATGGAAAAATGTCTCTTAATTTTGCCACTCGCGCTACTTTCCACGAGAAAAGTTCAATTATAAATACCAGGAGATTAATATTTCCCGAGACGTTTAAGGGTTAATTACAGTAGTACCTATTGAATTGAACACAATTGTCGTCAACGTAATCGTTGAGCAACGAACTATCATTTAATTAGTACATTTATTCAATTCCAAGGAGTCTTAACCCTCTAAACACGTCACGCCAGATATTTCATCCCCTTTTGTTTCACGCTTAACAAGGCTATTTAACACTAGAATTACGGGACCCGTCAATTTGACGGATGAATTGCTTCAATTATACGATATTAACAGATTTAATTAACTTATATTAATTCTGTTAATATTGCGATTGTTTTCAAATTAAACCCATCGTTTGTTTTTAAGAAAATATGTGGTTTTGTTTACTCGAAATCTGACGGGTGGCCGTAGAAATAGGTAGACAGAAAGCTCCCGTAAACCAAGTGTTAATTTCACAAACAACGTTCATGAATACTATCACCTAACAGTAATTAAAAATATACCTTTCGGAAATTAAACTTCAATACAAAATTGCATCAGGACGCAATGTTCCTGATACAAAATATTAAATCGGTAATTATCGACGAATTATTATACTACCATAAAGAGAGCAGTGTTTGGAAAGAAGACGTACAGAAATATCGTTTCGTTATTTACGTAACAATTGAAAAAAGCTGGAAAAATAGGGTGAACGATGTGGTTGCTGAAATTTCTGCCCCGGGCCGGAAATTTCGCCGAGATAATACGCAACGATTACAGTTTGGTCTATGAACAGGTTGGTCCTTGTACGAAACTACGCGGGGTAGTTTGCATCGCGAGCAAACGGCGACGGAGAACTCGACACACGCCTAAGAAACGACGCTAACACGCTTATCGACGCGCGACACAATCCGCTCGAGAGCTCGTTCTCTCGCGATAAAAAGTGTACACGATGGAACCGCGGGCGAGCGCGGACGTAAAGGGTAATCCTTAGGAAAATTTAGAGCAGGCATGGGCAACTGGTGCCCGCACGGATGAGAGGGTTGCTACGGAGGTAATTCTGTGGGCATGGAAACCGCACCACCCTCAGAAATATCGAAATGGACCAGAAACGAGCTACAATAATTCTCCACGAGCGTTAAAAGCACATATCCTGTAATTGTTATAAATTTCCTGGTATTTTATGCCTTAGAAACTTAGAGAAGCGTTAAAGAAACAGAATTGGAGTCTTCGTTCTGTTAACTGTGCAATTCTTCGTTGAAAACTTTGAAATTAAAAGGCTCCAATTTTCTTTTTTAGAAGAAACGAATTTTCTCAGCTCAATTTTAATTCGTGAAAAATGTACCGTGATAAATTTGAAAACAATTTTTATATTTAGAGAATTAAGGAAGAATTTGAAAAAGAAGCTACAGTTTTTAAGAAATATAACAAAATTGAATATCCTTCAGTTTGAGATTAATTGAGATTGAGAACGACAGTCAACGATATTTAGTAATTAATATTTAGAAATTATTATAGCTTTGTTAAAAAAAGTAAACCAACTTTAATAATAGAATCAATCCTTTCGTTCATAATTTTGCGACTAAATTCAGCCAAAAATCAGCAAATATTTAGTTGCTTCCGAACAATATTATAAATTTTTTAGATATTCCGTCACGAGCACTAGTAGTCCATGCCTGAGTCAGACCCTCGGAATTTCCCAGATCCATCGTGTGTTCGATAAAAAATATTTTAACGAATCGATTCGACGAAAATCGACTCGATGATCGACAAACTACGATGAACGAAAATAAATATAACACCAGGATGAGATTATCGTCGTTAGAAGTACAGAGAAATGGAGGTACAGTAGCCTAACAACTCTGATGGAAAAGAAGCTGTGAAAAACTACTAAAAAAGCAACGGAGGATTTATTTTTTTTTTTACCTTTTCAATTTTTCGAAATCTTCTTTTTTTTCTCGCCTGTCTCTAGTCGACATCTTCGACGGACTAAAGTCGGAATAATATTAGAACAGGTTGCAGATGGCATCCTCGTACTTCCGGTTACGCTACTGCGCGTCGTTACAAATCCTCACGTATTTATGTACAACGAGAGTACAAAATTGTAGTAGCATTGTAACAATCAGAACGGTAGTTTAAAACGTACTAGAAAAAGGAAGTTGCGCGATATACCGTGTACGTGTGTGTATATATATAAATACGACGTATATATGAATACATATAATTCACGGAAATACTTGTCCCCTATAAACCTGTTTTCCATTTTTTAGACAGCGTTTTACGATATAACGTAACTAAAGCTGATATTAGGTTCTCGTACTATGCTTAACTATAGTCAGTCCTTCGGCCCGATACGAGTTATCCTTGCTTTTATAGTTCTTTTATCATCTAGAACCTAGCCTAATGTCGTGCATGTCGTTGTTCACGCGAGCAATGATTTTCTTCCTTATTCAAATTTCCAACAGCGAAATAACAATGTAACGAATAGTATAACAATGTACAATGACAATTTTAAACATCAAGAATGATGATAAAGATATTGGAAGAAAATATGAAGAAATTGGAAAGAAACTTTATATAAAATAAAATATTAAACAAAATAATAAGCTCGTTCCAACTTTGAAATTGATAGTTTTCGTTCAAAAATTTCCTATTTCCCAGATATATCGTTTCTATGAAATTATTTCAGGATTACTCGCTATCTCGGTAACCAAAATTTTCGACTACGGTTTGAAAGAATAATTAAAAGTGGAATCAATCCCTCGAAAATCAATCAATCTTCCTATAAAACCAATCAGTGTGGCCGAAATGGGAAACATCAAAAGTTTTGCTATTCTATCCTGCGTATTTTAATCACTTTTATGGATTATCGAAGCGAAATACTGCAATGTAAATTGCTCCTCGTTTATCTGCAGTTTACTCTCTCTCTCGATCTCTCAAATGCGAAAAAAGAAACTTCGCGAGAAATATCGCGAGAGAGGGGAAAAAAAACGCGGAGCGAGAGGCGAGGGAAGAGGATAAATAATGGAAGATTGCACGGCGATGATAATAATAAAAATGGCCGCGGCTGCCGGCGCGATTCGCAGACGGGAAGGATGCTCTTAAGCTGTCAAAGTTTTCGACTTTTAAGTTCGAATGCGGAGGTGGAAGCAGAAGAATTACTTCTCGAAGTATGACTCTCGAGGTTCGCAAACACCGTAAAAGGAATTACTATTGCCGGGCTGGCAGAGAACGATTGAAAAATGGTCGCGATTATGGGGAATAAATTGGTCTTAATAGCTCCGATTATACCGGCGTTGCGAAATTATTAATATTCAATCGCGTGCAAATATTATATGATATTATATATTCCTTGGAATATTCCGCTACGTTAATTCGATTTGGAACAGTGAAATATTAAATCGACTCGTTCGACGAGCATTAGTACGCGACATGCAGATATTCTCGATGATTCCTTGTTATTTACATTTTAGAGAAATATTTTGAATTATAGAATTTCAGAAAGGACATCTGTAGTATAAAAATCTGAAAAAAGCGAGATGAAATTAATGAAATTAATGAAATCGTAAAATTGAAGAGTTAAAAATAATCATAAAAAGAAATAATTTTTTACCTGAATGTTTTCTAGTTGAAATAACTTATTATATATTTTATAATAGAAATATCTACATTATATTCTAATTAAATCACAAAGTATATCATTTTATATCATATCTGATATTTAACAACGATGTTCAAAATTCTTAATGATTGAAAAATAAAAAGGAATTGACAGGTGTCATTTCTCACGCAACCCTTCAATTATTACAGCATTTCACTGGAATTTGGACGGGAATTATTGACGTAATGAAAAAAATTGACGTTTAATCTGTGGTCGATCAAAAAATAATTGGATTCGACTTTTACAAATTGAAGTAAAAATTGGGATAAAACTGGAATAAAATTCCGACAACGTTGGCGTAGAACGCGAACACCCTCGATGCTTGCCAGATGTTGCAGCAGGAGATTTATAGTACTTCGAAACGTTAGAAAATTCATTTAATGAAAAATCAGCGAAGAACAGGGTATCACGCGGGTCTGCAGCGGCACAGACGAAAGCTTTTATGCTAATGGAATATATAAATACCACACAGGGTGGCGAAATGGGCTTCTAGATCCCTTCTCAGGATCAATAAAACGCATCGAGCCATAGCTTATTCATTTAATAACCGAACAATGCGCTGAAACGTTTCTACCTTTCTTCTTCAATTTTAATAATTCCGTGTTTGTTCTCCTCCCGCTTGTCTTTCTTTATTTTCCTGAAACTATGCGATTACGTGTTTCCTGAGAAATCTCGGTACAGCCCAGGTACGCGTATAAAACCCGGAACACTATCAGTTCGTTAGTACTTTAATTAATTAAACGAATTACGAAGCCTTAAAA
>NW_027470553.1:0-36252 GCF_051020765.1 Lasioglossum baleicum
GCTTCGGGGGTGTGCGTTCAAGACCGAGCGCGAGGAGCCGAGTCCTCTCGTTATTAGAAGATCAACTTTCTTTCAACGACACCTTCGCGTTATCCTGCTATTGTCGAATCTCGCCTCGGTACCTCTGACATCTCACAGTTATTTCGTATATACGCGGTGTTTAAATTTGACACTTTTACTAACGAATCTAGTTCTCGAGTTTAATCTCGGTATCCGGATCGTTAGGATCAAATTATTGCGACCAAAGTAACGGTGGTTAGGTGTGGACCACGTCGGCGATCGCGTCTGGAAAGGCGAACGTTTAACCGGTAGCGAGCACGATTTTCTCCGATTGGCCGGTCGCCGGAATAATTCCCGAGCTTCCTTCGAAATCGTTACACTTTCGCCACTCCGGTTTCTTTCCAACGGATTAGCCTCTCCGGGGCGGGATACGAGCGTAAATTACTCGGCAGACTATCGGTATCTTCCGCGAGGATGTTACGAGCGGCGTTGAGGGGCCCGTCGCGCGGAGATATTAAAAAAGTTTCTGCGCTGGCCCGGGTCACGAGATAATGAGCCGGCCGTATGATTATTAGAATCAGGCGTGCCTGTCGCGCCTACGACTTGCTCATTTTTCCTCGAAATCGGGCAGGTTCTTTTGAGGTTACGCCGATACGAGGCAGGTGGGGAGCGGGCGCGATACCGATCCGTATCATAGTTTTATTCCTTCCACGGCCGGGGAAAAAATGTAATTGGCCTGACCGAAATCTATCGCGAGGACGAGGGGGAGGCGGGAGGAGCGTCGGGGGTTGCAGGGGGATGAACGAAGGAGAAAAAAGCACGTGTGCGAACGGGCGACCGGTCGTAATAACAATGATTAGGACGACGAACGGACGATGAAAAAAAGTAGAAGAGAAGCGGGTCCTGCCTTGGCTCCATCTCAAAATGGCGGCCGGGGGAGCGAGCCACGTGCAACCATCCTCTTGGTCCCATCGCAGATTCGCGAATTTCTTCCACGCTCGCGAGAAACCAGCACCGTTCGACGTTGTATTCGTCTCTCGCGTTGCATCCGCGAGAAGTACGTCGTCTGGAGAATTTATTCGTTTAATTAGTCGTTGATCCGTCTGTCGGGATGGTGGAAAATAGCCGGCTCAGTCAGCTATTCGTGCACCGACCCGCCGCGATCCTCTCTTATCTCGGTATCTCGGCGTAGGTTAAATCGGGGGTTAAGTCTTCGACGTCGTCGTCGTCGTCGACGTCGTCGTCTTCTCCTCGACGTTCATGTGAGATGCACACGCGGACGGTGGAAGGAGTGGAAGGAGGAGAAAGAGGAGGTGGCGGAGGAGGAAGAGGGTCCAGCATTGTTCGCGGACATTGTAAGCATGTCCGGAACAAAGAGCGGTAATCGACCCGTGTAACATTTATAACGTAATGGGAGGGCCTCACCGGCCTATAATAATATCAATTACGGGGCAACGGGAGAAAGTAAGAGAGAGAGTCTGGGCTACGGCGAGAGAGAGAGGAGCGGAGAGAAGAGGAGGGAGGGAGGGAGGGCGAGGCAGAGGGCTTAGATCGGGGGAGCACATTGGCGACGCGGATTCGCGAATCTGTCGGCCAGAAAATTGACCAACGAACCCTCTCCAGCCAGCCAGCTGTCTTGGGATATCAAGAGGGCGTCGTGACGCTCTCGTTAACTCTCGTAATCAGGCTGCGGGGCAACGAGATCGGTGCATCGAGGGGATGATTTCTAAAATCTTTAGAAATCTCGCGTGTCCGAGTCATCGATGGATAATCGGTGTTCTTTAATGCTTTCTCCTTTCCTTTTTCAAACTACCATCGAAGTAACGAGAAATCGGTATGAAGGAAGGAAGAAGCGAGAGTTCGCGTTGCGCGTTCGGTACCGTGCTAGACACGCGAAAGAATCAATTTACATCGCCGAGCGATTACTCGACCTAAAATTCCTTCACCCCTCGGATCCCGCCGACCCGCGTATTTCGATATGCCCTTTAGTCCCTGGAATTACATAGAAAATGAAATTTCCCCGCGCCTCTGGAAGCTACCAAATTCCCTCGGAATCATTATAAGCCTGGCGTAATGTATTAAAAGAGGAGGAAGAGGAGGAAGAGCCGCGGAGTGGAATTGACGGGGTGCGTAAGTGAATCGACACGTCGCGGGGCAATGGGAATTGGCGTAGAGGTACCGAAACAGTGCCGGGGCAAGGTCGAGAACGTATCGAGGAGGGCCTGGGACCCTTCGTTTTTTAATTTCGCTCTCTTCTCGCAAGGTTTTGTTTAATGGCGAAGGCGGTAACCGCGCACAGACCAGTCGACCAATGAGAGCTCGACTGGAAATCATACGCGGGATCGCCGGCCGCACGGCGGCCTCCGAGAGTGGAGGTGAAGTTAGGTTAGGTGAGGTTATGTTCGCTCCCCGCGTCTCCTTAACATTCGACGGGCCTGTCCCGGCACGGCATCGCTCTCGCAAGAGGTGGGGCTCCGTCTCTTCGATCGGCGTTAGGTATTTCTTCTTCTTCTTCTTCTACCTCCTCCTTTTTTTCCTACCTACACTTTTTCTCCGACCTCCTCCTCCTCCTCCTCCTCCTCCTCCTTCTCCTCTACCTCCTTCTCCTCCACCTCTCTGCTTCTTCTTCTTCTTCTACTTTCGTCGCTCCGTCATCGCCTCTTTCGCCCTTCCAACGCTACTCGCTGTCGACCGAGGCTCCTTCACTATACTTAGCATTGCCTTCGTTTTAGGACCACGCGAAACGCCGAGATAAACCGCTATCGCGAACGCGAGTGGGGGTGGCAGTGCCGGCTATCGAAGCCTCGCATCTTCCACGCTATTTCGCATCGGTCTGTTCATCCGCGAATTTACAGATATTTATTCCTCTCTCCGATCTTTCCTCGTCCTGCCTCCGTCGATTGCTCGCGAGTTAACGGGTCCGCGGCGGAGGTATGAAGACATTATTAGCCGATTGTTCCCGGAGATCGGCGAGACGCCGCGCGGAGACGGCCGAATGCTTCAGAGTTCATTTTAAATTGGAACTTCTCGGTAAACGCGATGCGAGCCGGATAATTCCGAGATTCGATTGACTTGGCAGCGCAATCGGCGTCTAAGCCGATGGGAAACGTTTCGGGGAGAAAATGTTTCTATCGATGCCTCGTTACCAGCCGCATTATCGCTGGGTTGGGTTTTCACTTCGCGGCAGAAGGCTGCTCCTGTCCTAATAATCGGGTTATCGGCCATCGATATGTCGAGGACTCTAATTACATTCTTCTGTGTTACCGCTTAACCGTGCTGCGCGCAATCCCCGTCTACTCTGTCAATACCGAACAAAGCGTTTCGCAATTCCTCTCGAGTACGAGAAATTACGGGGTACGATGGAACACGTGGGAAGTGGAGGAGCAGGGCTCGAAGACGAAGAAATTCGCGGGATCGTCGATAACGCGGATCTAACGATTACGGATAATTATCGGCGTCGGACAGGGGACCGATTCTCTCGCGAATTCGGCCAGCAGATGTAACAGGGAAATCTACCGATCCAACGAGACACCGAGCTGTGTACGACGTTGCACCGCTTCGTTCGCGTAATTCAAAGGTCGGTTATCGAGATCCGCGAATCCTCGTTGAATTCTAAACACAAATAAGGGAGGAAAAAAAGGGAACGAAGCTCGATAAACACGGGCGACAGATTCCTCCGACGATCGCGTGATTCTGTCGTTTACTCCGGAATAACAATCACGTGACAATGCGTTTCTCGCGTGTCCCATCCCGAGTCCGATTAATCTCAACATGGACGAGTGCATCGATACCGTTAATTATTAATCAGGTACAACGGTATTAGTTTATTAATCAACGTTGCACCGTCGGGTCGGTTACGTTAGGACGAATTGGCTTAACGAGGATTAGCGAGGATCGGTCAGCCTCGGACGCGAGGTTTTCGTTTGTTTCGCGATTCAGTGGCAACTGCAGCAACGACGGCGACTCGAGAGACGATGGTGGAGAGATCGCGGATGCACGAAACGCGGAGGGAAGAGGAACGCGGCCATTGATGCAGTCCCCGCAGAAACTTCGTTGATTCCTTTTTGCGGCTATTGATCGATGGTGACCGTAATTTTCAGATCGCGTGCCACATCAGCTGCCACCTTCCTCTTCAATGCAAACCAATGTTATCGGAACGCGCGTTTTTCCTCAAACTCCGCACTTTTTTCCCTATTTTTCACGCGGTCAGCGAGCTGCGTGCTCCCCTGCCGCGATATAAGACAGTGATTAGGGCTTGTTTGTAAGTTCACGACCAATTAATTTTATTTTTCACAGCGTACGGTAATGAACGACCGCTGGTAGCTGGAAAGGGGCGGAAAATCCAGCGACCGTGCCTCTCGTTAGAGAGCATCCCAGGAATATATTTCTCTATTTATTTTATTCCCTTTTTCTTCCTTTCTCCCCGCTTTCTCTCCCTCGGCCCCCCTTTGCCTTTTCCGTCGCACTTCACGTTCGTCGTTAACGGGGAAAAAGAAAAGGCGAAGGAAGAGAGGGCCGTTGCACGCGCGGGGCGCCGACACAGCAATCACGTTTCCGTGTTCTTTTCTGTTGCAGGTGCAGCACCGGCACAGGGACAGGGGAAAAAAGAGAACGAGAACCTTGAACCAATCGTAAATGGCGTGGAGTGAAAGCGGTCGGTCTCCGCGGTTTTCCCAGAAGAGCGCGAGCCACGAAATTATCGACCTGTAAATCGGAACGAAGGATCTCGTTTCTTACTCGTCGGCGCGGACACAACCTCGCCCCGTGCACCGGGGTTGAACAGGGAAAAATGGAGAGAAAAGAGGGAGAAAAAGCGTGGAAAAATCGTGGAAAAATCGTAAGAAAATAGGAGAAAGATGGAGGAAGAGAAAGAAAGAAACGACGAGACGCAAAGAAGGAAGAAAAAGAGGAAAGACTTAGCCGAGAATGGAGCGTAGTACGGACCGGAGCGAAAATCGCGAGCCCCGAGGACTCGAGAGGGCAATTCAGATGTTACGATTTGTTCCCGGCTGCGAACAGGTCTGCCACATAAATCGCCGGGACGTCGAAACGAGGCCCGATCCTCCGCGCGATTGATTTACATCGTCCGTTTGACGGATTACGAGTAACGATGTTTAGATGTCCAGGGAAACGAGTGGCCGGGCTGGCCTCTCCGATGATTTCTATCGGAAACGTTATTGCACAACGCGGCCGGTGATCGATGAGCGCGTGCACCATTTTCTGACACGATTTCGATAAAAAAACCGTCATTTATTTCCCCCCGAATGATAACTCCGGGAATCCGTCCGTCTAGATTAATGGGCCTGGGATTATCGTGCCCCGCGATCGTGCCTTTCTTTCCAGCCGCGATCCGATCTCGCGGAGGAGGATCGAAACGGTAGCTGCGCCCACGAGAGAGGATGGCTCGATTGGATGGCGGTAATCGGGAAGGAAGACGGGAAAGCGTCGCGGGGTCACACCTTGGGCGATCGGAAAGGAAGATGAGATTGAACGGTGACACTCGACGGACAATACCCCGTGACTCGATTACTACACGCGAGTACCGTTAATCATCCTAATAGCGTGCGCATAATGCCAGATACGATCTGCGTTCGCTTGCCACGGCGGATTCGTGATTCCACGCTCCTCCAACGATCGTTCGGCCCACGTGCGGCCCGTGTTGCACAGGATGCGTCGAATATAAAATGAAATCATGCCCCGGCTGTTAGAACGCCGCGTCGCTGCTAGGAGATGGTGAATGGGCGTACGGAGACAATCGAGAGTCTAGGCGCCTGAATTCCGATTGGACGTTGCCTTCTAATTGAGTCATCGTGGTCATTAGCGTTGTAATAATCGCGTCTGCTAACGGAACGAACCTCTTGGCTTAGTGGTCGGTGGCGAGCGATGGAGAGTCGGCGCCGGGATAACACGCAGATCCACCGAAGATCGTACTACGTAGATCGATGTCCAATTACGCTCAATTACCGATGCGGATAATCGGCCACCGTCGGTGAAAGAATGATTATTCCGCGAACCGCTGGTTAGGATATCGACCTTGGACGGTTTCGCAAGATCGATCGGGAGGATAGAACGTAAGAGGGAAGAAGGATTGTCGGAGGGAAAACGCGATGGAAATTGATCGAGGCAGGAAGATAAGGCGGGGTGGCCGAGGTATTCTGGTATTCGCCGATATTAAAATATGGAATTGTCAGCCGGTGTATGTGCGCGCGTTGTGTATTCAGGGGCGCCTATTTCGCTGGAATCCGAACAAAGAGGGCCTCGCATTTTCGGAACGAGTTGCCGGAACATCGCGTGCCGCCGAAATATTCTGGAAATATGCTAATTACGGTTAGTCGCTTTCTCGTTGTGGCATTGCGCCCGTTTCTACGATCGCTATTGCCTCCTTCCCTCGCGGTTCACCTTGTCTCCGACGTTCTTTCCACCTTTCCCGCCTCTCTTTGTCCCGGTTTTCAGGGTTCTTCTTGTCCTTTGTCCGCACTGTCCGACAGTCGAACATGCGACAATTCCACGCCGCTCACCGTTCCGTTTTTTCGCCTTCCATCTCGAATCTTTGCCTCTTTTACGACGCTCGCGTTTTTCTCGCAAATATGGGTCACGGAGACATCGCTCGAGCATCCTCGAGCGACTCCACGATCCTCGGAGTAGCCTCCGCGTTCCTCCGAGCTGGAAAAATATTTTCCACTCGATGGTGCGCGAGAAAAAATCCGTGTTGGTCGAGAAGCGTGGATAATCTCGCGTTAGATTTCCCTCCTTACGATCTACGATTCGATTCCGACACCTCGGCAAAGCTGTTCCTTGCTTCTTTGTTGTATGTACCGCGAGCGTGCATACCTTCTGTCTTCACTCCCATTAATTAACCGCGCGGTGTACGCGGTTGTTCTCCTGTTTTGAGAACGAGGAGCGACCCCTGCGCTGTATCGCCGGCCTACAACATCCGCCCTGAATTAATTGAATATACGGCTCGCGTTACACGCGATACGAGCCAGCCTTTGTGAGTTGACTAATACGGGGCTTCGCCACGGCAGCGGGGAAAATTAAAAATTCATCGGAAATCGCGCGTAGGACGGCCTACCTCGTTCCCGCGAAACCGTATGGTTTCGTGTGATTCCAGCCTGCAGTCGTGGCACCCACCTTCGCTTCTCCCGCGAATCCGTTTGCGAAGGAAAAAAAAAACACCAGCCAGGTTTCTCGGAAACGTATCCTGCGATTATTAATAAACTCGGAGCAACCCCTGGCAGGTGGTTCGGCGAACGACACGGGCCTGACGTCGGCCACAGGAATCAGGATGGCTGGAATGCCACGGCCATCCCCTCGGTGCTCTCCTCTCGCTAGCTCCTGCACCAAGCTCGTACACCACTCGTCGCACCTTCCACGATTTTCTAAACATCGTTTCACGGCGTGTTCGACTGGTAGAACCGTGACGTTTGCACCTTCGTGCGCACCGCGAGGCGGCGCGTAGAGAACAACCGGAAACGAGGGCAGGTCTATTATCGCCCCGGAGGTTATACGAGCTAGCCGAAGTTTCATCGCCGCGGAGTTCCAGGTACAGCAATATGTTGTTTTATGGTGCAATCATCGGCGCGGTAATAATCATTAAATCCGTTGGCCGAAGCTGTGGGCTCCAGGGTCTCGTGGCCTCCCTCTCTCTCTCTCTCTCTCTCTTTCCCTCTTTCCCTCGAACAAGCTCGTCGTTAGGCCGAGATTGATTCGTTGATCCCGATGGTGTTTCGCTGTTAAACGATAACGAGGAATGCTCCAGTGTTCCGCCGACTATGAACCAGCTGTGATTTCTCGAGCAAACGAGCAGCAGCTCGATCGAAAGGAAAATTGTCGCACGACGAATCTGTTACACCCGACGCTTTTCCCCGAGGACGCTTTGGGTCAGCCTGGAGGCGCCAGCCGAGTCTGGCGCAAAAATTCGGTTTTCGCCGGTGCTCGAGGAAGAAGAGAGAGAGAGACGAGACGGTTAGTTAGCGAGTTATATGATGGCCATAATTGCGGTTTATTGTCTCAATAAATATATACGACACACGCAGGCTGTGTATCAGGACAGAAGCAGCCTGATCCGGCTGCTTCCAGGGATTTGAAATCAACCGGCATGTGTCCGCGCGTATGGGGCATGGTTTATGGGTCTGCTTAATATGGTTTATGGTGTTTTGTCCCGTTCGTGTCGGATCCCTGCGGAACCGGAAGACGCCTAATGATGTGCGCAGGCCTCGAGAAGCAGGGATGACGACCAAGCGTCGTTTCGTCTTTCTTCCATCGGGATTCTACTTTCGAAACGTTCGAAATCTTGTAGATCGAATTTATCGTGACGCTATAAATGCTATAAATTAATAGGATGTATCGCGGATGAGTATTACTCGCGTTTCGACCACGAGATAATTGTAAATATTCGAGGTGCCATCGATGCGAGAGTTTTCATTACGAGAACATCTCGTGGCACTCGAACGGACGATTCTCAATTATTTCGCTCGTCCGAGGGACGTCGGATTATAGTATTTTTCCCTGAAAACGTATCACCTCGGCCGATGACGGCAATTTGCGAAGGAGGTGCGAAGGAACGATTTATCGCGGTTATGGCCGATCGGTGGTTGGCCAGGTTACCGATTCTAACGTAGTTACCTAGGCGCACACGCGCGCGTATTGTATAATAAACGACGAAGGTGGCAGGAAGCGTCTACAATTTACTATACGAGCCGGCTTCCGTTCTGAATTTATCGATCTCCTTGCGTCGATTGATAATATTTACCGATGAGCATTGCGCTTGCACAGCATTTTCCATCGAGCGTGCATCGCGACGGCAGCCGGTGGCCGCCTATTACGCAACGCGGAATAATTAACTAAATAAGCGGCGTAAACGTTCTACTTTTCTAATCTTCCGTATAGTCACTTTATGCCTACATTTCGCCGATGAGTGCCCATTAGAAGTTCGTTATTCTTATCTTAATTACCCTAACGCGGCGGTGGTTCGACATTGTTGTGCATTCGCTTACCGTGAACCGCGCGGGTATCGTGTCATTTCATTGGTATAATCTAATAATAATTCATAAAACATAGGCGGTCTCGCGGACGTGACGATCGGTAGATAACGAAAATGACGAGCTACGCCCGTAATGGCGAGCAACGGAATGAGAGCTGCAAGCAGAAACGAACGCTGAAAATACACCTGTGACGAACCATAGATTTCCAGTGGTTCTCGCGATAGCAATTTCAACTTGGCTTTCGTTCCTTCCTTTTTCCCTTAAGTACAAGGAACGTTGAACCTCAGCGGCGAGCCGAGGGTAACGCGGCTCAAAATTCACATGCATTACGAGACGCGCGATGAAAATGCGAACCTTGAAAAGCCAAGGAACGCTGCCGCTTCTCACCCTTCGTACGCAAATTAAGACGTTACATGGGAATCGAAACGAGTCGTTCATTACGGCAAACGCATTCCGCGAGATAGCGTAAAAGCGTCGGTCTCGCTGCCGGCTAATTCCGTTTGAACTTAACGGCAAGGACAGCCTAATTGATCTATGCAATTACGTCCCGCTGGCGTAAGTGGCGCTAAGTGAATACCGTGGTAGGCCTCGCGCAAATTATCGGACAGCAATTTCGAGTGTCGGAAAAACTCGCGGAAAGCCCTGCGAGGTGAATCCCTTCGATCCCGAATCGTCCCCGCACACCCTGAATACCGTTTAGGGTCGAATCGTTCGGGATTGCTCTCAGCGACAAGCTAGAATTTTCGCCCGATCGATATTACTTACACGGGACTCGCAATTACGCTCACACCGACGTCTCATTACCCGAGTTTCATTTTACCCGATATTTTCTCGTTTGTTTCCCGTCCGAACCGCGAATCGGCTCGCCCAGTGACAGTGCTTTGTTCCATCGGGGAGAATTTTGGAATCGAACCAGCCATCGCGACCCTAACATTAAAGCCAGACTTATTTCCTCGTAATGACAGTCCGTTCGAAGAGATTTCATCCAGTCTTCGACCCGGAGATTTCCAGGCTAAGATCAAAGACACTTCGAACGATTCGACGATCACTGCCAGACTCCTGCAACCTTTACCCTAATTTCTATCTCGATCCTGTCGCAACGTCGTTCTTTCTTTCCGAGACTTTGGAATAATAATTTTCCGTTTAGGTTAGGTTCGAAGAGATCGACGTTGTCGACGTTCGTACAGAAGGGGGACGTGTTAATCGTATTAATACTAATTCACGGAAAAGGCAAGAACGGGAGGAAAAAGAGGCAGCCTAACGCGGCGAGGGGAATAATACATTAACCATCGGCGGTCGTCGCGTCGGTTGTCTTCATTTCACCGGGCTTTTTCCGGCAAACGGCATGATGGATGCGACGGGAAGAATGCAGTCGACGCGGCAAGAAGAGGCCAGGCCGCGCATTCTTACATAACAATCGCGAATTCAGCTGATAAATTATCACGATCCACGAAAGATCTGTGTCCGCGGACTATCGCGATCGTTTCCGCGCCCGTCGGAATACGGGGAACCGTTCTCCTCGGAGGATGCAAGGGAGGCACAGGTTCGGGAACGGACGAGACCGATAGTGAAAGGGAACTTTCTGAAATCCTTCGACGCCGGTGAAACTACGGCTCTATGAAATTCGTTACGGCGGATCGTCGATAGTAAACCGAGAACGATAAACATTTTATACCTCGGCGTTTTACGCTCTCCTCCGGTTTCCATCCGTTTCCCGTCGAGGGAAACAAGCGCGACTTTCGACGACGATTATTCGGGGATCGGTGACGCGGAACGGAGCCTATCTCCGCTGGTTTGCATAGGAGAATCGTCGTTCCGATCGGATCGGTCGCGACGAGGAATCGACGCAACCTTCGAGGCCGCGCAGAAGGCCAAAGTCGGAGAAACTGGACGAGTGGATCAGCGGATACCGCTACGCCGAGTTTATCGCTATCCCGCGCAGCCGCGATTACTTTCCTTTCCCCGACGATCCTTTTGGCGAACGGTGAACGGCACGATCGATGGGAACGGAAAAAATGCGGTCGATGCGGCAGGAAGGACGCAAGGTGGACACGGTCGAGAGAGGGTGCAGCAGGGTCGGTGCTTTCCGTGAATGCCGGCGGCTTCGTTTGATGGTTTTTACCGGTCAGTCCTGGATACCGTGCGTTCCTGCGCCGCGATTGGCTCCTTCCACGGGCCCCCGCTCGGTCATTGGTCCTTTCCAGCGGGATCCTAGGTGCCCGTGGGACGACTTTAAACAGACCTCGTCGCCTTCTAACTTGCTCCGCCGCCGCTGCGATTCTTTTATACAACCTCTCCGTCCTCTCGCCGGCGTATACGTGCACCAGGAGAACGACGGTTGACATTCTTCGGGCCACTCGCCGCGGCTAACCTTTACGGGGTTCCTTCCAGCGAGGCGAAAATGAACCAGCGCGCCCCGGCCACGCGGTTTCGCGACTTTTATGGCACCAGGCCTTTCCTCTCCGCGCTATGGGAAAACCATCCTGACACCGACCTGCTTCCGGCGACGCGCCTCTATTCTCGCGCCAATCGCCAATCTGCGTTCCCCGTCTCGGTTGCAATTCGGAAACTATCCCTGTACCGACGAATTATCGAAAGGAAAGGAGAACGCGTCGGAACTCGAGGAGAATGAGATTTCCCGGTGAATGTATCGCGATTCTCGACAGAGAATTCGATCGCGGAACGGTAATCTGTCGGTACGGTATGTATTTTATAGAAGTTCGTTATATCGGGAGCGAATAAACCGTGGAATAAACGGCCGAGCGGTCCTGGTAAATTGTAAACTGCTTAATGCTAAAAGGAGGGATTTAATGAGGGTTATTGCCGGCAATCGGCCACTCGGTATCCCGCCCAGCATTAAGACGCGGGATTATGCTTCAAATCGGGCATCCAATTAGCGGAGGTGCATGTCATTATACGCCGATGAATCGGCCGAGCGTCGTTCAATTCCGTATGTACAAGTCGTAACGTTCGGGTCCTTTCGCGGTATTTAAAATGCAGTTTCGTTAATGGGAAATCGATCAAAGTCCGAGACGCGGAGCTTGGCTGTAAAAGGGAGGGCGATGCTTAGAGGTTTCGTGGGGCACCTTATAAAGTAGGATAAAGCCGATGTTCCGCCGGCACGAACCGATTCTGGTATGCACGAGGGTTTGGTTCGCCACTTCCTGGAGAGATGGCGCCACCATAGCGGTCGATAGGTCTCTCCACGGCGGTTCGCGCATCGGGACCAGAAGGAACGAAAGTTTATCCGGATGAAGACATCGATGAAAGTGCATCGATGGTTAAACTCCAGCCGGAACGGTAATCGTAATTGGCTGTCCCTGGCCGTGCGCTAATTTGTAACGTTTTAATCGCGATATAATAAAAATTACAGGCCCGTTAACACGCGTTATACGCATAAAGGAAGCCCATGCGAACGGATCGCGTTTGATGTTTTCCGTTTCTACGTTGTCCATTTGTTTTCGCGTGTGTTCCAGCAACGGCTGGATACACGCCTGATAATGCCTGTATACGGCCCGATAAAGCGTATATAACTTTCAGCAATGAAATCATAATCGCGCGCGATCGCCCGACACGATGTATTAACTACATGCCAGCCCTGTTTGTAGCTACATGTAGACGCATCAACGGTTCTATTAATTATGTAGATGATGCTGTTGCGTCACGGATCGACGCTGCAAACACTCCACCGATTCCCATATATTATATACGTACGTGTGCACGCGTGCAGAGGTGAGCGGCGCTTCGTGTTTCCTCGAAAAAGATCGCCCGAAGAAAAGGATTATCGGACAGTCCAATTCCCGATAGATTCCTCCGCGACCAAACGCGAAATCGCAGCTCCGAATCTCCGGCCGAACGACTAAACCTGCGTTTTCGTTTTCGCGGAATCGCGAATGACTTTGTACCGGTTGATCGATGGTCAACCTCGCAGAGAATCGCGACACGAGATCTCGAGAATGTTACTGAGAGAAACGGTTAGGCATCGATGAGATTTCGATCGGAAAAGCTGGTAAACGATCGAGTTATCGGTGCCGAAGCCCGAGAATTTCGTTGGACGTCGAGTTGTTACGCGGAAAGTACCAAACACGTTGATGAAGTGCTTACAAAACGTTGTCCAGAAGAGAGACAGAAAGGTAGAGGGGAGGAGGAGGACTCCCCTTGCTGTTCCTTCAATTCAATTGAATTCTATTCCAGCGTGCAGTTGATATCATTGAGGTCGCCACTTAAATCCTCATTGTCGTTCGTCGCTTATTGTTTCACCCTTCGTTCGGCTACCGACGAATGTACATACGTACGTTTCTCTTTCACATCCGTACCCGCACCTCTAACCGGCCTAAAGGAGAGCCAGACTCGAGGGTCCAGCCAGCTAAGAATCGAAACTATCGTTGACGATCGGAAAACGTTCCTGTTCGGCTAGCGGGTATCGTAAGCGTTATCGAAAACCACCAACTTCGCTACTTCTTCGCGATTCTTTCCCATGAGTACTAAATTTCGAACGCGTCGGAATATAGCGGTAGAGGTCGAGACGTTTTTCTGATAAATTTAACGTGGAATTTTTCGCTTTTTCCCATCGGTATCTGCCGTTGCCGCGATTCGCGATTCGGTCGAAGAATAAAGCGATTCGCCCAGGCGATCCTGCGATTAGAGCGAGGACCGTCACACCGCAGAGCCGTAATCGGAACGAGGAAAGCAGAGTGAAAGGCGGAGGAAGGAGGCGGAGGACGAAGAAGCGACGAGTCTCGACGGTAACCAAAAATTTGGTCACCCAACCCCCTCTGTCTGCCTGAAGGGCTTCCCTCGACTTCATCACCGCTCGAGGACGCAGGTAGCGCCATGCGACTCGACGCTACTTGCCGCGTAGCGAATTTCGAGGAGTGCACTTCAGGGTCTTTCAACAGTGGCCGGTGCGCTGGAGAACCCTTCGTGTACCGTGGAGGCCTGGTGGGTAGTTTCTGGCTACGATGTTGTTGGCAACGCTCGCGACGGGGAATACCCCCGGCACCCCGGCCACATGGAAACGTGGACGGAATAATGGACGAAGTGAAGTGCGTCGCGGTTGCTCCCGAAGTGGGCATTGTTGGCCCACATGCTCGCTCGAACAAACCAGGTTGATCGACTTCGTAGGAACACATGGGAACGTCGACCGCCACTCTTTCTCCGTCTCCTTCTTCCCCCTTCCTTCTATTTTTCTCACTTCTATTTCGTCTACTTTTGTTTCGTCTAATCTAATTGTAGCTTTATTCGCGACCGGTTACGAGGGTCTTCTATTCTCTATACCCTGCCCGTTGCTCCCGATCCGAACACCTGTGTGTTCCACGGCCGAAAAATCTCGTCCAACGACGTCGAATTCGGAGCGGCTAAAACGTATCGACGCGTACGAGATTTGCTGCCGAAGGAACACGTCGAGATCGGTGCGTTGCCGTCGCGATAAGACTCCAGATTCCCGCAGAGGCTCGTGACGATCGTGTAAAGCGAATTATCCCATCCGATTATATCGTCATTGTCATTAGGTCCCGATCTCTATCGCCTTCTCTCTGTCCCAGCCACCTACGGTGCCCCCGTTAACAATCCCACTTGATTCCGTCATTGGCGACGTTGGAGTTCCTGAATGAGTTCGTAACGAGATGCACAGCCAGAGGGCTGGCCCACGTCGGGGTTGCCAGCACGTGTCCTCAATGGACCAATCAAAGCTCACCCTCTTCTCTCGTCTAGTCTCTCTGGCCGACTCCCTACGCGTTTCTCTCTGCCCGAGACCAGGCTTTATGTACATTAGCCTAATACGATGTAGCCGCGGAGGATTTTGTGGGTCGACCAGGGATCATCTTCGAACGCCCGGCGATCATCCAACCTCGTCTTCAGTCCTTTTCCCTGCGAATTACGCACCACATATCGCTTTCCACTTTTACAAATCGATCACGCACGTCATCTCCGACTGTTTATTACCATGATCACGCGTGATAAGCGTGCGGTATGGCCGATTACAAATTCGTCCCTTTCTCCGAAGGAATAAATAAATCCCGCGGGGTTAACGACCCGCGAGCCAGCTTTCTCGATTAATCGTCGCCATACCGCTGTTTACCGGCCAGCCACTCCGTTAATTTGCCCGTAAAGCACCTTCCGAAGAATACAGTAATTGAATTCGAATCGAACGGGAAGGAGCGAGCGAAATGACCAGCGGACAGAGAGCTCTGCACGCACGTGCGATTACGTGCACGCGTTCACGCGGCGAACGCGCGTCCGAATAGTTCCGCGAGCGTGAATGCATCTGGAGAGAGGATCGACTTATCCAACGGGATGGTTTAATCGTCACAGCCGTCCGACGTCGAGTAAATTCGTCCTGTAAATCCGTCGCGTAAATTCGTCGCGTTCTGCGGCGACGAATTCCGTGGGGAACGCACGCGATTCCGGCCGGCTGGAACGGCGCACCCCGCCGAGTGGACCGCCATGTAAACGGGCTTAATTTGCAATTTGACTTCTATAGCGACGCATTTCGGGCTTGTGGCCACGCTCGGACCTCCTGCCGTGACTCACCCTCAAGATTTCGATCGCAGAAATCGGCCAGAGAACGGGCCACGAATTTTCCGCCCTCCTTGCCATGAAATAGATGAAAATTGTATCGCAAATTGAAAACGATAGGGAGATGCGTCGAGTTCGATTCTTTCGACGCGATTACTGGTCTTTGAATAAAATAATCTTCGAAGAGAAGGAAGAATCGCGATGATTTCAAATTTTTTGGTCGTTTGGTGGATTTATTTACAATCTAAACCTCGTATTTACCATGTGTTTTAAAGTACGTTCAGTTGATAGACCATTCGTGCAATGGCTTTCGAACATTCGATATTGAAACACCGTCCGTTGCTGAATGGTGAAACGTTTCGAGGACGATAAGAGTTAACAGGCTCGGAGTACGTTGCCCTTAACCATCCCGAAAACGAATTAATCGAAGAGGAATTTAGAGAGTTGCCGAAGTAACCTTTAAAGGACCACCCTCTATTAAGATGGAAATTAGAGTGCAGGAGGAAAGAGAGAGCCGGCGACTCGGCTTCGCGCACCCCCTCCCACACGGAGTTCCAGGAATAAATAATTGAACGTAATTTGCCCCGGCTGCACGCGTAAAAATCCGCCCAGGCGAATTTAGCCCGCGGAATCCGCAGTGGGTAAAGCGAAAAGGAAAGAAAAAGGGGAAAAATAGCCGCTCGGCGGCCGTAAACCTCGAAAATTATAATTGCACGCGGCGTAGGCAAGAACGCAATAATGCCGGTTCCAGTTGTAAACGCGCGTGGACACACGCGTACATCGCGTGCACGCCTGGTACACGCGCGTAATACGCGTTCGTATATTCGAGAGATTACGGAAAGACGAGGAGTTGCGCAGTCCGTGGGCCCAGCAGCAGCGGCACTCGCCGACCACCATTGCGACACCTCCTTTTAACAACCACTCTCGACATCCAGCAGAAACTTGTGACATCGAAACTTCGGCCCGTGCGGTGCGATTGCAGACTCCGCGATTCCTCCAACCCGCGAGCAATTCCAACGCCACCTTAACCCCGTCTTCGTCTTTCCCTCTCCGCGAATACGGATTCTCCCTCCGTTTTATCAACTCGATTAGGCTCGTTCGTAGAATCGTGTTCGCGCGATGTCGTTACGTTTGCTTTCGTTTACCCCGCTCGGCGTCTACTAGCCGTTAATTACCGCGTTCCAACGCCAGACGCTAATGCATCTTAAACTCTACACCCTTTTTCTGCCGATTTTATTTCTCTACCTATTATAAATATCGCCAGGCATACGTGTGCAGAGAGACTATTAATTATAATAGCGTTATACCTTGTAATCTAACGCGTACACCTTATTTCAGCCATCCAACCGACTAATCGTAGTTGCGCTTCGCTGCGAAATCCAGCACTCGGGGTGGTTTTATTTCGAGAAATGCGAGAGGGAAAGCGCGACTTTGTATTTCACTCGAAGCGTACAGCAGTTGACGAATAAATTCTTGTGTGTTTTACGAAAGTTTGTAACGTTTATTCTCTTCGATTCCAACGCGGCTATTTACCCCTGGTACCCTCGAAACCCTCCGCTTTCCGCGAAATTAATGTATTTCGCGAAAATCCCTTCGACAGCTCCTCGAGGCTCATCACCTGACATAAACCCATTCTCTCTAATCGTTCTCAGAGAATCTCCTCTATTCTCCGTTCACTCTCGATACCACTTCCTCGCTGTCTACCCTTAAATTCCGTCCGCGATCTGTGCCTTGGAAAAATCGTGGCGGAAAGACCGGCGCGCGCCGCGGTTCCTCGACATTTCCATCAACAGCGGAATACCATCGCGACGGTATTCGCAACGTTGGCGAAAAGAACAAAAGCACTTTGACGCGGGGGTAGGCGCGGCTAATTGAAAAAATCTCGACGGACGCTCCAGTAACAAAACGTGACTTTCGGCGGGCCGCAGTTCGTGGAACGAGAACGGATTGGCTCGGGTTTCCACGGCGCGAAATAAAAGCCGCGCGGAGTAGATTCAATCAGGCCACGAGGGGGTTTGATGAGGGGTCCAGGGATGAGGGAAGGCAGCATCGATGGGGAGAGTGCTGCGCGAGAGGCAGTCGGTTGAAGTGCAAACGCGAAGGGCCCGGTAAATGCGTGCACGTATATATACGTCACGGGTGCAGCGAAGTCGGTGGAAAAAGGACGAACGACGCAGCACACGCTCGCGCATTGTCCGTGTACGCGCTCCCTAATATCATAGGGTGCATTACGCGTTAAGTTAAGTTACACTTAAGGATCGTCGTTGAACAGGATTACGTACATACACGTTAATGCACGCGTACATAGTCGAGTGCGTATTGTCGCGCTGGAATGGGAATTAAACGAGTTTTATCTCGCGAATACTAATATCACCGTGTCGGCTAACTTCTGCTTAATGTGTCCGCAAGTGCCTTTCTTTCGCTGGTAAAAAGTTTAGGCGTTTTTTAGAAGCGAATTTAAATTAACCCCTTAACGACCGAGCTCGCCGCACGGTTTGGATTTTATGTAAAATCTCCTTCTCTCCTCCGACGTTATTCCGTTCGCGAGTATTATAAACTACGAGTCTTCTTCGAACCGTAAGATTCATCGTGAGATAAGAAGTCCGAAAGAGGAATCTATCGAACGCGAGTTAAACCGACAGCGAGATTCGTGGAATTTGCCGGCAAGAGACAACGCCTAGACCGACGCGAGGTGATCGTATTATAATTTCAAAGGCACCCTTAGACCGTAACGACCGGGAACGGCATTTTTCCGCAATTTGTCGCGACACAAAGGAGAGGCAGCATTAACGAGCGATCTAAATCCAGAATCCTATGTTCCTGGCGATTCCACCGCTCGTTTCTTGTTCCCGTTCTGCTGGTTTTTCCGCCAAACAAATCGCGCTGTTCCAGCAAACTAGTTCGAACCGGAGGAAAATACGAAGTCGGATACGCGTTGCTCTTCAATTTACTCACTTGGCGGGCTATATTCTCGGTTCGATTGGCGGGATAGCTTTCTCGGTAACGCGAATGCACGTATACTTTTTGCGGCTGGTACGCCGCCGGGTATGCTGGAATAGCATTAGACCGGCCAATTGGCCGCATCTGTTGACTGGTAACCGGGTGACCTCGCCTCTTATCAAATGCGTTGACGCGATAGAAGTCGAGAGGTCCATTTGTTGGGCGTTAACGTTGCATAAAAGGGAACGAAAGCGAACGTGGGGGGAAACACGATACTGATTGCGCCGGCCGATTGTCTCTTCGGGGTCCGGCGATTTCGGGTCCTTCGCAAGGGCTCCTTTCCTTTCCTCCTTCACCTCCTCCTCCGCGCGCGTCAATTAGACAATTACAGGCCCGAAAAGGAAAGCTCCTTCTAGCCCTCCCTCGTCGTACTCTTCGCACGTTCGCGTACGCACGTAGGTGGAGGGAATTAAAGTGAGGTCGAATTAATTAAATTTGTCTATTCGCGGCGCGACGATGCTCCGAAACGAACGCGATTCCTCCTCAGATTTTTCTTACGCCTCTCTCTCTCTCTCGCCTGTCTCTCTCGTTTGTCGAGGAAATCTCGCGAGATACGAGACCGCGAAATTCCGCGTATTCCGACGTAGTACGCGACGTAATATTCGTATAAAATTGGAAATTCGACGCGTTCGTGATATACGCGACGACGTCGGATCGCGATATCGCGGAACGTTCGAGGCTTGGTGAAAATTTTCCGGAAAGTCGGTCGGATTTGGTTTATCGGAGAACTGGGGAATGCGCGAGATTACACGGAACGCGTGGTAAGATTAATTACGGTGCGCGGCGAGCCCGCGAATAATCCTTTGAACGTTTCCGCTCGTCCCCGGATAAATACAGGTAGACGTCCGCTTATTTCGCGAAATTTAATTCTGGGTTAGCCGGGCTGGAGGGCAAAGGCAGCGGCGATTAATCAGTTCCATCATTGACGGCGGATCGTCGTTAAGGCGTCGATGTCCGAGGTTCGAAGGGGAGGCAAAAGAACTGGACTCCGGGGGTCGTTAATCGCGGAAATTCGGTGAAACCGTAATTAGCGGGACGATCGCCGTTATGGCGGGCACGAAAGTTCGCCGGACCAGCAGCCTAATGAACTCGTTACATATTTACACGTTGTTCGTGCCTGCCGGTCGGCTCGGGGAGTTCAGAAAACCACATCGAATTAAGAGGTCCTTTCGCAAATTGCAGACGGAACACGAGAGAGCGATTTAAGCTTATCGATCCACGAACGACTTTCTGATCTGTTTAACACCCACGTTCTGCCCGCTAACGTTCTAGTTAATGATACTGGACACGCCTGTTAACCCGCTAATTTGAAACAATTTATATATGTGTACACATTTATATACGTATACACACGCGTGTATCTATATATGTATATTATTTGGATTAAACTAGCCTGTAATTTGCTACCGGGCCTCGACATTGGACAGCTTCGAGTGGTCCGAAAATCATCGGGCCTGGACATGTTTCCACGTTTTTCGAAACACGACAGACACGTGTACTCGTTCCCTCTATTAACGCTTCGCAGACCAAGACACGAAGATAGCGATGCACCGGCCGTATAATAAACCCGTGAAAACCACGAATCGGGGGAAATCTTTTAAATTAAATACATCTCGTGTAACAATAAAAAACCGCGCGATTATCATCCGTTCCCGAGGGTTTAAACGCGCGTTACTATCTCCGTTTCCTCTTTGATATTCCGGCAAACCACGATTTATTTTCTCAGCATGGCCACGGTGGTGATCGGCGATCGTTCGGGACGACTAGAAACCCACGAACAGCAAGGCGAAGCTCGCGAAACGAAAACGTAACGAAAATTCCGTGGTCCTCCGAGAACTTGACGCAGAACGAAAAGTCGCGTGACGGAAAGCGCGTGGAATCTCGCGAAAGCTAAGGAACCGAGTGGAATTAAAAACACGAGAATTCCGAGCGATGGAACCGATTGGTTCCCAGAGGCGATTAAATACCCCTGGACGGAGCTACGTAACGATTTCTTCCTCAAACCCGTTTCTACGATCTAATTGTATCCGAGATTCAATTCGACCCTTCAGCCCGGTTTCTCCACGGTTCCCTCACGAGGACAACGAGGTTCGCCAATTTGTCGTGGCATCGGTCGTGGTTCGTTCCACGACCGAGGCACTTCGACCACTCGACCGACGGTCACACACGTGCAAACGCGTCCGCGTATGCATAGAACGCGGCGCGCGTGTGTACGCGCGTGTTTGTGTGTCGTGGGGTTAATTGAATCAAGCAGCACGCAACCAGCTCTGTATACACTGCCGGGTCATCCGAGGTCAAATCGGTAATGGGCTGACCCTTAATTCGCCATGTGGCCGACCACCGAACGCCGATACATCGTCGTCGCGAGGTTCCTTCGACATGCGAGCCATCCTAGATTCCCGCGACCTTGAACTGGAAACACCAACGACGACACGGTGGATCCACGCCAACTCGGCTAGCACGAAAACCCACCCCCTCAGGTGCTACCTCCGTGTCCCATCGATTCCGATCTTCCTCCAAGGATTCCTGACTCCACGCAAGGATTAAACCGCGTTTTCGCATCGACGTAGCGTTCTCGGCATTTACCAACTTCCACCAGGGTGTCGGGTGGTGGTCGATTAAGGGCGCTCGTTATGGTCAAAGCCACTGTCGAACGGTTTTCTTTCTGTCGGTACTACGAGCGTAATGACTCGTTTCGAGCTTCGCGAAATTAATTACGATCTCGCCGATCTGGATCGAATCGTTTTCGTCGTACATCGGACGATTCGAATTCGTAGCACGGGAGGTTTAAAAAATTCGCGAGAAGGATGTAAAGAATCTATTATAAATCTAGCGGTCTTTGTCGTTCATCGGATCGTTTAGATTTCTAACACGAGAGCTCCGGAAAAAAAATTCGCGAATCCGGTATGATCACCGGTTTCATAAGAACCTCGCAGGATCTGAGGAATCTAGATCAAACCGTGTTTATTGTCCGCCAAATCGGTGCTATTTGTAGCGCAGAAGTCCGAAAGGAATTCGCGGCATTCGTCGAGGAAATACAAGAGCGAAACACGATTCCGAGCGAAGCCAGGAAACCGAAGGAGATTTAAACGACGGTGGAGCTCTGGTTGGATCCCCCGGAGGTACCGAGGAACACGGCCGCGTTCGGTCCGCTTGGTCCAGACGAAAATAAAGCAAGCGGATGGAAGCGATGGCGAAGATGGAGGACGGTGATCGCGGCGATGATCGCGGCGGTGATCGAGGAGGCCGCGAGGACACGGTATACGACAATGTCGATCGCCGTTTCGTACGGTACCGTAAACGTTTTACGAGAATGCTCGGTTCGCTCCGCGCAGCGACCGCGAGCACTGTGATTTCAGGGGCGGCAATGATCCGCGAGTCGAGCCGATAAAGAGCCACCGTGCTCAATTCCGCGAATTGAATTATCGAGGCGTGGCGCGCAACATGTTTAATATCTTCATGCGGCGGAATTCCGAATCAGTGGAAGAAAAAACGCGGCTGAATCGCGGCAGGTATACAATGTCCGGGGCTAAATTACACGTTGCGATACATTGTATTACACGGTGCCCGGCGGTGATTCCTCGAATCTGCATGCCTCTCGTGCCGGTCATCTTGCAACTGCCGTCCTCGTCCGGCGTGGCCAGGTTACCACCGAGGGCCGGCCACCGATTCCTGGACAAACGGTCAGCCAGGGAGCCGAGTGTGACCAATAATTCTTGATTAGAAAGCCGGTCGACTCTCATCGGATGCGAAGGCGTACGACGCGTCCGAGAGAAGAAACGCGAAGCGACAGAAGAAGGCGAGGGAACGAACGTTAGGAGAAGAGAGAGTGTGGCCGTCTGATTCGCCGGAGAGACCACTCGGAGAGAGGATCCATCAATCACGAATGTCCCGCACCTCGAGAGTGCTGCTTCTCGCCGGTAGCAAGAAGCTGCAGAACCTCGTAGCTTTTACAACGACGTCGCGGAGGAAGTCAGAATCCATCGTCGGGAGCCCGGTTGTTCCAGGGTCACCGTGCAAAAACCGCGTAATAATCCGGCCGGCCGTTGTGCCTCGAACCGACCGGCAGACGTAACTTGGTCGGAACACGCGAAACTGGGATATCGGCCGGAGACGGTGAAAGTTTCGCCCGTTCAAACTTTTTTCCCGGCGATACGGGGATGAAGGGCAGGACGAAGGCAGATGAGTTACTCCGTCCGTTTATAGAGCACCTATACAACCGCGTATACCCTTAAATCGGGAAGATCGTTCGAGAAGGTTGCCAGGGGTACGCGTTCTCCAATTAAACGACCGAGTCGTAAATTCTTGGAAAGCTCTTAAGAGGGCCGAAAACTTAATACCCCTAACGGATCTTATTCTCTCCGATGATAAACGGTGGTGACGGTGGTGGTGGTGGTGGTGGTGATAGGTGGTGGTTATGGTTGACGGTGAGAGAAGGCGAGGTGGATTAACCGGCGTGACCAGGATCGAGGAGATTTTCGAACCGTGACGAAAGGATCGAAGTCCGATGGAAAGAGAAAGCGGCGAGGGCTGGATGGAAATGAAGGAAAAGAGGAAAAGGGGAAAGAGGAAAGATGAGGAGGGAAGAAAGAGAGGAGAGGAAGAGAAGAGAGGGACGGAGGCCGACTATCTCGGAGGCGAGATTGTGTGTTAATGTATGGCTGGCATTTCGGACGACAACCGTGACAAATTGCTTTATTAGGTTGGCAGCCCGGGAGCCTTTCCACTCGCGGCTCGCACCTCAGGGCCGCTACTCATCGTGATTGTACGCTCTATTCTCCTCCACCTCTGTTTCTTCTTCTTCTTCTGCGTCGCCCATCTTCCTTTCAACCACGCGGCCGAGGAAGACAACGTAACTCGCGGCTGGATGAATGGATGAACGAGAATGCTCGCGGCGGGAGGCCGATGCTTTTTTGAAATCGAACCGAATCGCCTCGCCTCGCCTCGCGCTCCTCCGTGCCGCTCTACTTCCCCGAGGTTTCCTATTGCTCGGGGAAAAATCATTCTCGAATCGGGCCCCGCGCCAGGATCCTTTGTGCGCCGAGCTAATTTATTCGGTATTTATCACTCGCGCCTATCCGTATCGTGGCAGATACAACGCGCGATAGGATTACGGCGTGGCAGCGAATTGATAATAGCGGACCTAACCGATTTCTCGGCGACGAATGGTATCTGTTCGCGCGTTATCTGGAAATTCAGTAGCACCCGACCCCCGAACCGATCGTTCACCGTCGGTCTGGCAACTTCTCTATCGGGGGATCCGGCGCGATCTCTGCGAAGGAGTCCAGGAAGGCTGGGACGAAAAGATCGGGGCCACTATTACGTCACCTGGCCAAGGCTGCCACCCTTGCAGCTCGCGTCCGCACGGCAATCGAGGCGAAGCTGCGGATTATTAATGTTTGCGTCGGGTCGTTAATGGATCGGGGGTCTCCCATTCGAACACGGGGAACGTAGAAAGCGGGTCCAGCTGTGAACGCGTTATAAGATCCTTTTTTGCCGCGGTACAATGTCCTGGCGACTCCCGGATGCGGCATCATTAAGTCACCTCCCTCCTCACCTTTCCAACTCGGCCCCCTTTCCTTCTTCGCCGTCTGTTCCGCCACACGGACTTTTGTAACGTGTTCGTAGCCGTCCCGAGGTCCGGCCGAGTAGAATCGAATATCGACGTGTCAGCCTCCTCGCCTCCCTCCGCTTCTTCCTTCTTCCTTTCGCCTAGGTTATTAACTCTCGCCGGGGTAATTAGCCACCGTTGCTTAAACCGAGTCAACTGCCTAATGATCTATCGTCACCTTCGCCTCACCGCTCTTTCCTTCTCTCCCTTCTCGCCTCCGAGCCTCGGACCTCCGCGGCTCCTACGACTCGGACAACGCGCGCTCCTTTCGGGCTACACCTTCGAGACTCGTTACCTTACCTTTATTCCACCTGTTAGTCCAGTCCCGCCGAATCGCCTGCTGGAAATCGACGCGAGACTTGTTTGAAGATCATTAACGGTTACCTTGTCCGGACGACGAGAATCGACCGCCTTTCTCACCGGCTACGTATTATTTTGGCTACGACCAACCTCCGCATCGCCGAAACTTTCCTTCGCCTATCGTTTCCCGGTGTTTACTTCCCGATCGATTTACTCGCTTTCCTACGCTCGTCGTCACGGGAACTTTGGCCTATCAAGGATCTCGCGAGCTCGGATTCGAGTTTGATAGCGCGGGTTACGAGCGAGCGAAGCGAAACGCTTCGTTTAGATACGCGTTGCGCCGCGATTTCCATTCGTCGCGATTGCAGGGCTGATAGGGATGTTTGCGTCAGCAGGATCGAGACCAGTGTTGATTCTAGGGCTATCAGACATCGTCTAAAGTCAGACGCGTGCGATTGGACCAAATGCTATAAGTGGAACATGGGAACAGTCCGGATTTCTGGTCCACGATCACGTCGCGCACGTCGGGGCTCGTCAACGAATAGATAACGAAGGAGAATGAGCTAGTTGAGGCGGTTTGATACATCGGCGACATCGCCGCAACATTCATCTGCATAATTCATTCTTATCAGTACGATTCCCTCAAGCAGGGATGCTCAACCATTGGCCAGCAATTTTCCGTCGAAAAGCCGATCGACTTCGTCGCGGTTTGTTCGCGATTGTCCGCGTGTTCTGCGTCTCGATCGGTCGGACGCGAGAATTTCGTGGATTCGCCGGGAGAATCGCGAGAGAATCGCGAGGATTTCGGAATCGATAGAGCGATACACGCGAGAAAACGTCCGGTTGGAGCGCGTAATTCGCGCGGACCGGGGAAGAAGAGGCGAACGTTCCAGTTTAGCGAGCCTGTTCGGTAAAATGCCGACGTGGTTAACGTCGTTAAACTCGACTGAGTCTCCGTGGATAGGCAAGCTGAGCAAAGCGACGCCTTTGACGCGATGGCACGATATATTAAGAGTGGTTCACAGGTCGCGGGATTCGCGTTCTCCGCACGTAAGAATAAGACGCCCACCGTATTTACCCGCTCTGAATTCCTGAGTCGCGGTTCGCCCCCTCGCGAATTGTTGCGCAGCGCAAACCCAAACTCTTAACTCTTAAGCTCGCATGACTCGCCCGCCCGCCGATCTACACGGTGTCCTTTTAACCTCCGTCCCACCGAATTTCACCGATCGCTCCTCTTTTTCCGGTTCGATCCAACGATATCGGATCGTACTACGACGATACGGACGATCGAGGGAAAATATAAAGAAATAAAAGTATCGCGTAATTCGCGTTCCCGAGGGGATTCGATTTATTCCCGCGGATCGATCGGTGGAACGAAGAAAATCGACGTAGCGACCCGGATGGCCGTAAATATAAATGTCTTTTTTGCTTCGCAGGATGCCATTATGATCGGGCGAAAATTGATGTCCAGTTGTGACAAGATTTTTTTCTTTCGCTGGCTACTTTAGGATGGATGGCGTCGTTCCGGCAGGCCGAAGATAAATCGAGATACTTCAAGAACACCCCCGTACCTACACAGATGTTTAAGAGCTAAGCAACTACTCAGAGCGAGTGAGTTGATGCGAGCCGCGTATCACGAGAAGGAAGTTCAATTTAACCCAATAAAGGACAATCAGAGGCCGACGGCGACCAGAGACGAGTACCTACTACTCCTCTGATGGCTAAACGGATCGACCGAGGGACTTCGCCTTCAGGTCTTTTCGGCTCGGAAGACGGAAAACTCGTGGACGCGTTCGGCCATCGCAACCACCGGCTCTGTCCTTCCCACCGAATTTTTCCCCGAGTCTATTCCTCGATTTATCCACCTCGTCGACTCGAGAAACAATTAACGCGCGCGGTAATTATAACCTTAATCGCGGGCGCGATCGTCGCGATGGAGATATCGACCTGAAAACGGGACCATCGATCCACGCGGTTCGTCCGTCGTTTAAATATCGAACCGTCCGTCTGTCCCCTGCGTCCGCGCCGTGTTTCCATTCTCTGTGCAGCCGGAATTGTCCGTCACGAGGAGTTTTCGATTGGCAAATGGGTATTACAGGCGGACGGTGGACGCGAAAATGGAAAAGGCCAATTCGCCCATTCTTCGGGCTCGCCGCTCCGCGAACGACAAGGAGCATCTAGCTCACGACCCAATGGACCGTGAAGTCTGTGACATGGACCAAGTGGAATTTTCGGCCAGCGTGCTCCTTACAAAAGGCCGCAAAAAGCCCGCAAAAGGCTGCAACGATCCGCGTGAGAAGGGAAGGGGAGAGGGAGCTAAATGGCCCTAACGGACGGGCCTAGCGTTCGTGCCGATCCGAAATCGCTGATCGGGAACATCGCTTTTGACAGCAACGAGGTAAACAGGGCGACAGATTCTCGCGCGTTTCATTTCCCTCCATACTAGTCGAACAGCGTCCTGCTAATTACCAAAGTGACCAAACTCCTGTATTTCGTTAATTATCGACGCATCCAACGAGACTCTTCGATATTCGTACAAACCGTAATCGTGATAATTCGCAAAATTCTTTATTTTGTAAATTACCAAAAGTGTACAGACATTTGAAATACAAAGCACGTATAAAATATTTCTTCCCGTCCTTCGAAATACAAGGTAGCCACTGAAAATACCGTAAAAAGGATCACATTTGCACAGGAAAATGGTGTAGTAATTATATTTCCAAATAGAATAATAAAACATCGAATCGTATAGTCTCTCAGTGGCCGCTTTGTGGAATATTTTCAATATTTCATCTCTCTCTCGAAGCTTCTGAACTATCGAACCTTGTTTCACAGCGAATCGATGATTTATCGTCTGATCGATTTATCCGTTCACCTATGAACCGTTCTGACGATGTATTTAACCCCGATGAAAACGAGGGTCGACACCGTGAGCGAGAGGCAAATTAATTACCGCGCATTCATAAGCGCGCGATAGCAGAGAAACGGGGCCCCGATGGTGTCCCCAAAATCTCACGGGGTTCATTCACGGTGCCGTGGAAAGAGCCGGGGCTACCTATGAGATTAGCGGGGGTTCGGCTTTAACCCTGCCCATGGACGGATAAGGGGGTTTGAGCATTAGCGATTATACGCACCGCGGAGTCCATACATCGGGTGTCTCCGTGTGGAACTAAACAGACAAAATGGCCACGCTCCGGCTCACCCTCGATTCCGTTTTCCTTTTACGAGCCACAGTGGCTGTCTCTCTTCACCCGTACTCCCTTCCTGCAGCGTCTCCTTTTTTACCTACAAGGTATTACCGTGACAGGGAAGAGGCGAGTCACGAGATTTTCGAAAGTGCTCTCGCCTCTTTCCCTATCCCTGTATGCACACTCGAGTCCGTGGAAAGCGTGCTGCGTACTCCGTCATCGCCTGGCATTTCTCTCTCGAGCGTTCCACGTCTCGATATCGTAGAAACATCTACGCGAGGGGTACCATTTGCATTTAGTTAATGGAAACAGTGGTACACGGCAGAAAGAGATCGATGATTAAATACGAAAGGAGAGATGCTTTTTTTTCGTACCGTTATCTCGAGTGATCATCTCCCCAGATACGGGATAGAGCAACAATATTCAATAACGCGGTGTTGCGGGGAAAAAGTCCTCGACGATATGCAACATTTCCAGCGGACACTTTCACGCGCTTCAAAGGCCGCGTGGCGAAGGTGATCGGGTGAAGAAGATGATAAATAAAACCGTCCTTTCGATGAAACTTAAATGAAAGCGCCTTAAAAAATATCCACCTACCTTTTAGATCTCCTCTCCTCTCGCTTCTTCTTCCGAATCCGCGTTCAAAGGGTAGCAAGTAACGAACAAGCACAGATGAGAAAATAAACCTTTATTTTTATCCTCGCTAATTTACACTCGCGAAACAGCGATCCTCTTTAGTCTCCGAAGAATCGCTCGTCGAGAGAAAAAAAGTAAAAGACAAAATCATGGGACCAGCAAAATGGAACGAAACATAAAATAAAACGTATCGGAGATGCTTCGAAAAATACGTACGTGCGTAAAAGACTGGCGAAACAACGGTAACCTTTCCCCGAACGGTGTCCTCTTCTCGATCCTCGTCGGAATCACCTTTCGGAGAGACGAGATGGGCCCATTAAAACGGTGGCATATGTCGCTGGGTCCAGAAGGACGTGCCGGATGGCCCGTTGTCGCTGCGTGTTGCGGTATGCATCGGCAAACGAAGTAGCTTACCCGCGGAGGGTAAGATCGGTGTCATCCCCTTAAGTGGGTACAATGGGGCCAAATCCGATTTTCGAAATGATCGCGTTAAACGTGCCCAGGGATTTACGGAGGGCGGATGCCGTCTCAATAGCCGATGTTTACCGGTCCCAATGGAAAGGGGATTACCCCGTGCATATCCATTGCACGGGAAAGAGTGTGCTCCGAGGAACTCCCGCGGCGCCAGAGAGGGGATGCTCGGAAGTTTGCGCTGCAGGGTGCACGGGGCGTGATCTTCTGCAGTTCGTCCGATACCTTGTCGATCGAGCTGGAAATGTTAAGATGGCCGATAAAATTCGAGCCGGCCGGTGGCGTGAAATTTTTTGTTTACCAACTCGAGTTGGTTTCGATCGGAAAGCGTGTCTCAGAGCGTTTCGGTATTTAGGGGTGAAATTGCAGACGCGTAACGAGCGATTTAAATACAACGTTGGCGGGTAATTATAATTGCTCCGTGTTACATTGGACGCTTCGCATTGCGATAAGCGCGCATAAATTAAACGAGGAACAACAAACGGCTAATTCGAGAACGCCTGGAAGGAAGGCAATGATAATTAAAACTGCGTGGTTAAGGTGAAAAAGTATAGGCGAGACCGGGGATGACAGTGGCATTTAGAAGGTTAGAATACGATTACGCGAAAGCTATTTACCGTAAGAATGGTAATTGTAAATGATTTAGCACTTACCACGATAATTCTTGTACGAACGTGCTGCTACCTGCTTATCCGATATCGTTGGATCACGGTTATTTCGCCGTGCACGAAGGAATACCGAGTTTTATTAATGAAAAATGGGAAACGGAGAAAGTGTTACAACCGTCCCAGACCCTGAATCGGTAGCAATTACGTTCATAAAAGGTACATAATTACGCGGCTATCTGAATAAAGATCGATATTAATTTGACCAAAGAGAATCGATACATTTTCGAACGACCGCGAATATTGAAAACCGTATTAAGCAATTCCCACGTCTACGGATATTACAACTTTCTGACAATTGAAAACGGAATCGCGAAATTCCGATCCCTCTCTCTCTCTCTCTCTCTGTATCAGTTACGAGTAAAACATGACCAGCGAGTGCGTTCAGGTTGGCCAACTTAAAAATTCCACCGCGTACATCGCGGATCGAGGAAAGGAAAACTCGATGGACGAGTATCCGGCAAAGTTGCTGAACACTTTGAAACAACAAGAAATTCTAGTTAGGTGAAAACGACAGAAGTTTCTTGGCCTGTCGCGGAATCTGCGTGCGTTTAAACCGCACGGCTATCGAACGAGGTACGATTAACCGATTCCCTAGTCACCCTTTGCTGGTTCGGGTTCGAGCCAGGATCGATCCAGCCTGTGCTGGATGTCAGGAAGTTCATTCAGAAATTAAGACAACCAGCGTACGGCCTTTGCCGCGGCGCGACTTTAATTGCGGCTAATTGTTACGAAGTCGGAAGCGGCCCTGTAAAGACGCAAACCCACGCAATTGATGGTCACACCACGCGATAATACTGGGTGATCGGATAGTAACGAGCCCGGTGTGTCGCGTCTCGTTTTACAAAGGTAAAACAGAGCCTCGTAGCGTTTCGAGGAGATTCTAAAAACGATATTTCCAACGATTCGAACCGATCGCCTCGCGCGAGGGATCGTCCACGTCCTTGAACGTGGCCATAATTCTTTATCGACCGTCGAATCGTGCAACCGATGGAATATCGTCCGTAAACACGCGAAAATATCAATCACCGATAATAATTTATGTCTCCGGAAAGCTCGCGGGAATCGTCGTAATTGCTTCGCCGAGTCGTGGAATTCTAATCGATCATTGTCAGCCGGCTGTACTTTTAGTGCCCGGCCGATACACTAGGGAATCGATTATAACAAAAGAGCCCACGGGTAAACGCATTAGCACGTACACACGCCGCGGCTACGCACCGGTCTGCGGATGAGAGAGGGGAAAAAAACGGAGGGATGCTGGTTGCGTAAGAGATGAAATCACGGGAGACGGTTTTCCCGAGAAAACGAGCGGATTTTTCTCGCGAATCCAGCAAGGACACCTCTGTTACTTAACGCCTCTCATCGATCGACTTTTCCGCGCCGGTTCTGCACGCGTGCACGATCCGCGGCGATCGGACGGAAATTTCGTGACCATTTTTCATCTGGTCAGACACCAGGAACGAAAGGAACGGGGGAGAGGGCACGGGTACGAGGTGGAATGCGAGGGAAAAAATTCTAGCGTGCATTCTGCCCTGCATACACGTACGTCCGTACGTACTCGTTCGTCTTCTTTTACTCTCACCCTCTATCCCACGTTACCGAAGGAACTCGCGAGGTCTTTCAAGGTTGCTGCCTGGCTTTTCGTGCCAGCCACGCAGACGCAATTTGCCTTTCGGCCATTGTCATTTCTGCACGATACGCTCGTACGCGGCATCCCGTGCGTCTGTATCACCGCGTTTTCCTCTTTCCTTCCAGCGGCGCGCTTCGATTTTGTAAAAATTACTCCATCCACTCGTGGCTGTCTAAGTCGTACCTAAGTTTCTTCTAACGTTTCATCCGGGAGAACGTTCGTAGTCCGAGAGACGGATTCTCTTTCTACCATTCCAAGCCTTTTCTATTCTTTTAGTAGTCTTTTACGTTCATTTCCAAGATATTTCCCCTAATCGCGAGTTGTCTAATTTCGACACGAGGAAGTCCGAAGAGAAACGTCGAGGCGATATGGCGAAACGGAAAGTGGCCGGACGCAGGAAGCTGAGGAGACCTGAGGAGGAGGCGTCTGGACGGTGTGCCCATGCGATGGGTGGCATATTGGAATACTCGGCGTGCCATCGGGAGCGGAGAGCCGTTCCGTGGTCGCTAAAATGCCTTTCAATAACGCCAATCAACGGCTGGCCCTAACGACGAGCATTTAGCTGCACGGTCACGAAGGTGATTCCCTGGAATCTCGGCTAACTGATAACCAGCCGGGCAGGAGCAAAACGCGCGGCGCGATGTCAAGTAACGAGGTGGAGAAGGCAGCGAAGAAGATTCGCGCGTGTTATTATAAACTGGTCCGATCATCTAATTACGGCTGGACGCGGTCGTCCTCGTTAGACCGCGAATGAAATAACGGAAAGCGAGCTGACGAGACAATCACCCCTCTTGAACTTGGTTCGCGAACGTTGTTCGGGCCAATAAGAAAACCGAGGAAGAGGAGACGCGGCCGCGGGAAATGAAGAAGAGGGATATAAAATAATCGAAGAAGAGAGCTGGAAACCGAACGAGTTTTACGACTCGTTCGCGTTCCCTGCGCAAAGCCGAGAAGAGGCGAGGAATATAATGGCGGTTGGAGGATGGTGCAGGAGAGAGGAGAGGAGATACTCTGGATGGTCGGGTGCAGCAGGCGCGACTCCAGCTTGGCCAGGTATAAGCCGATGGGATTCTGGGATTCATTAGCGTAATTAACGGGCCCTCATTAAGCGTATTACGGAATGAACGGGCCGTCCTTACTAGCAGAGCCATCGGGTTCGCTTTCTGCAAACGGAACCACGCGTCAATTACATTCGAGTCGCGTGCGCTACTCTCCTTTTCGTTGTGTGCGAGCCGGCCTGTCCTTCGCCATTGGCCGGGCCCCGTGGGAAACAAGCTCGCGCACTGTTTTGCGCCAATTAACCCTTTCGAGATACCCCGTATGCCGAATTCAATTCGTCCGCTTATTCCGCTCTAATGAATTTCTCCGCCTCGGACCGAATTTCAAGCAGCCACCGCGTTCCTCTTCTTTCGACAAACGCCCTGCCACCTTCCCGGTATTTAGCCGGATAACGAAACAAGACGAATCATCCGTGGGATCGCATTTTTTTTTTTTACCTCCCTCTCCCTTCCTTGCCTTTTTTGATAAGGTAATAACGCGGTTCCTCGTGGCCTTGTTTGGCGCAGCACGTCGAAATGAGCTCGACAAAACGCGGCGCTTGTAATGGAGCCCGAGTGTGAGGGGAATTTTAATCGAGACTCGGACCAGTGTTTGATACGCTTCCAGTACGTACTGCGAGCGTTACGTACACTCCCCGTACGTTACGTACATACGTGGGTCTCTCTCTCGTAGAAACGTATCGGACCCATCGAAGATCTCGGCTGGATAGGGGCCCGATCCTAGGGAAAGATCCGGAAAGGTGAACGAGACGGGGTGAAACCCGACGGATTGCTTTGTCGCCATCGACTCCGCGTTAACGAACCCGAGTCTCGCTAATCCCGTTGGCCGACAAATTCGAAAATAACAGCCCGGGAAATAGAACGCGCGATGGCGTATACCCCAACAAAGGTCGAAGGGCGCGGCACGAAAGAGGGTTGACGCGTGCCACCCGAGCCCTGAAATCCGAGCCGATGATAGGTTAAAACGGTGATCCGGCCTGTACCTCCGACAGTTTCGTTATCGTGGTGGCGCAAGGGATCGCAGCCCGACGCCCTTTCATTTTTCATCTCGCTCCGACGCCGGCCCGAAGCGACCACGTTAAACGAACCGATTGCCCGATATCATCGATGTTTATGCGACACGTTCCGTATACAGCACACGCGCAACCTGTCGCCGCTTATCTCAGTTTTATAGTCTTCTTGAACCGGTGTCCCGGGCCTAGGCCATTTGTCTAAGAAGCTTCGTAGCTGGACAAGAGTATCGCGAGATAGGGGTACCAGGGGTTTAACGTCACGCGCTTAACGTCTGTGGATCCTTGTAAAAATCCAACTCGCCATATGTCGGTGGGAACGATCACCAGATATCGCGCAACGATCGCGTGTCTTTCGAGTTTCCCTTTATTCCTTCGGCTAATTAATTTCGCTCGCGAGATCGTACATTCTACTTCGAGGTAACTTCTTCGCTTTCGTATAGAACGCTGTTATTAGCTAAAGAGTAACGCCCGTATTTTCTATATTTGACGCGATTCGATTCTGATACTTATAACCTCGGATAGAGAGAGAGAAAGAGAGAGAGAGAGAGAGAGAGAGAGAGAGAGAGAGAGAGAGAGAGAGAAAAGGGCAGGAAGAAGGAGAAAGGAACAAAGATGCTGGCGAGGAGGTCGGAGCGGTGGAATTAAAGAGGAAAAAAATGGCTCGGTGTGGTCGAGAAAAGAAGTTGGAACGTTTGGCGAGCGATAGGCGTGGCGCGAGAGGGGTGTCGCCAGGAATATTTTATAAATTAATGTCAATGCGAACGACGATATCCAATTACACCGGAAGCACCGGTACACGAGGCCGACTTACCGCCGGGGGTTGCCGGGTAGGCCGAGGCGGCGGAAAAGGACGGAGAGAGAAAGAGGAGGAATGTCGGGGTGAAAAAAACTTACGGGGGGGCGCGCAACCAGTCCTCCCACATTGTAAAGTACCCCTGCACTCTAACACCGGTCGGCTTTTTCATCGCGCGCGCTTTTTTCTTCCTTTCTTTCTTCTTTTTTTTTTTTTATTTTTTAACCCTCCTCTCGATCGCGATTGTGTCCGAGACACCGGGGGCGTGAACTCGCCGATGCCGGCACTGGCCTCGAGGCGTTATTCGCATTTACAAGCGCCCCGGAAGAACCGTTGGTGCTCGCGAATAGTCCAGCTGGCGGACCCGCTCAAGGAGATTTGCGAGTTTGCGTTTCAACAGGCTGCATACGCGCTCGTCGCGCGCGGATACTGTGAAATATTCAGCGTCTCAAAGGGTAAACAAGTTTCGCGAGGAATTCGTAATCGGGGTTGCGAGGTACTCGAACTGTCATTGTCGCCGAAGGATCGCGACATCCTCGCGATACCCCGATCGAATCGTCTATCGTGTCGGAGAAGCTCGAGAGTGTTCCTTTCAACGTTCTGCTATTACGAATTTTTTCCCTTTATTTTCATACTGCTGCGAGGCTGCTTTTTAAACTTCGGTTTCCTTAGATCCCCCTTGGGAAAAATTTTTCATTTAAATGCCCGGCGCCGTGCTTCACATGGAATAATAGACCTCGATGATGTCTTCGATCGCGCGACAGCAATACTCGGTTAAAAAAAAGAAGAAAAGAGAGACGAAAGAAGAAGCGAAAGGAGACGGATTGTACATAATTGCTTTCTTCGATTTTCCCTTCCTTTGATTTGATCCACGAAAAAAAGAAAAAAAGTGAAAAGGAGAAGATACACCGACTTACCCAACTTTCCCTGTCAATTATTCAACGCATAATCGCGCGTTTGCTTTCCTTTCCCCTTTCCTTTGATCCCACGTACGATCTTCGACGGTGCAACGTTTGGTGGCTTTAGCTGGAGCCACGAAGACGCTCCGGGGTGCATTCTCCAGGTCTATAGAGACGATACTCCGCGATTTCAACCCTTCGTGTCTAATACGTCTATCCGACGAGCGCGAACAGCCTCTTCGCGTGCTATTAACGTTTCCCGATAAGTACGCCGCCTGTTTCCTCGCTCGTGTTTAGACAATTTCACCGCGGCGCCGTAATGACATCGGGAAATCGCGCGAGAGCGGTTACGAAGTTAACGCCGCGACCATTTCTCCGTATATCGTTGGCACGAAGGAGGGGAGGGAGTCCGGGGAAATTATGAATAAGAGACTAGGCAACAACGCGAACGGCCGAAGACGAAGGAAACGAGGAAATTTCAAGACCACTTAGCGAACGAAACCGCGCGCGCTCTCCCCGCCATTGAATAATACATGAAATGTTGCCTTTCTTAACGTCGTTCGCGGTCGTGCGACAAAAGAACTATCGACAAAAGACTGGCCCCTCGGTATATAGACTCGCGCGTTCGGACTTCTTCAAACATGCATGAAAAACAAACAGATGCACCGGCCAATCTCACGCGGCTAATTCGCGCGATCCTTGGAGAAGGGTTAGAGCCGGGGCCCGAACTGGGCCAACCGGAGAAATTTCGCCTTCTGGCTTATCGAGGGAACCCCGCCGGTTTCGTCCCAGTTCGCTGGCAGATAAGATCTAAGATTACCGCGGGCCCCGTTAACGTCAGATTAGTGTCACCAGCCCTTTTCTCAAGTGACCCACTCGACCAGAGTGGGTCAGAGGGTCGGACGCGCGCCCGCTGTCCAATGGCCTTTAAATTCACTCGGCTTTACGACTACCGTCCCGCCGGATAAACCTTCCTCCAAATCTGTTTATTTTTGCGCCCGCTTTGCCCGACAGGTAGGTCCTCCGGGTCCATCCTTTCCTCGGTTGTACCCTCAGATCCCCGGCACCGACTCCCACAGAGGCCCAGCGTCCTCCAGGAACCCTGGACCCTTCGTCCTAATCCCCTTAACCCTTCTTAGCCACCGGGAATAAAGGAAGACGTGGACAGATCGGTTCGACACACTTGACTTTCTCGTGGACGAAACGGTGCACTCGTTTCCTTGCCTCCGTTTTCCTCGATTTCACGGCCGTTTCTCGATTTCCCGAGTTTTCGCGAGGGAAAATAGGAGGCTGGTCGTGGACGTCTGACAGTTTGTCATCGACGGTTTTCAGCGGAAATCGAATCGGCGGACGTATAGACACCTAGACGCAGAAGAAGCGCGGTGGCCGGCGCAAAAATGGACAGCCGCAATCAGCGGCTGATTCGCCGAAGGAAAAAAGGGATTACAATTCAATGGCGTCGTCGCGTTGTCTCGTAATGGCGCAACC
>NW_027470554.1:0-36246 GCF_051020765.1 Lasioglossum baleicum
GACATTAAACATTCCATACCCCAGACAGATACAAAGGTCAGCGTATTGCCGTGCTATTTCTCTCTCAATCGTTTCCTCGGGCCCGATGTGAGACGGTTCGGTAGATTCCATTTTGGGACCCGTTGCGAACCATCGCGAATTTTTCCCAGCCGTAAAATTTCACGACGAACGCATCGGGGAATAATGGATCGTTCGTATAGCCGGGTCGCGGTGGCTCGCTGGGAGACTTTCTAGCTTTAGAAAGATCCATATTTATAAAATTATAGTCGACAGACTTCCGCCATGAAAGGCTACCGTAATGGCCGCCTGCGAATCTACGTATCTTTATACGCGAACGGCCATTACAGTGGACCTCCCACGAATATTCGATCGATTGCTCGGACCTTTTGCTTTATTCTCGCGTCGAGCATCGATACGTTATGCATGCATACTCGCTGATTTGCAGCGTGAGAACGTCGAAAAGTTCATCCTGTCGAATGTTTAATCGGATAATTTCCCGGTTACCGAGCTTTCTTTTTCGACGTGTTTACAGAGCAAATGCTGCGAGTTATACCGGAGGTCGTCGCAGTTAATTACCATGATTTTAATTAATTTATCACGGCCGTGGGGTTCTAACCCTTATTTGCCGAATGGACGTGAGTCATGTTCGGGTCAGTTCTCTTGACTTCGCGTTAATTTTATTTCATTTCTATACGGCGAAGCTCGTCAGTGATATTCTTCCCCTGGAATATCAACTGCGAATTGAATTTCGTTCGAAATCCAAGCGAATCTCAATCCGAGCTAACGACCAGGCCACCTGCGATTCAAGGATGCTAATCAAGTATACTAACCGAGGGTTAAATAGGGTATGAATGATTTACACGGCGAGGCGAATGGATAAATTGGCGAGGGAAAATGAAATTCAACGGGGCGAGTAAGCTTCTTCGTGCGATATCGACGTTTGATTGTGGCATCGAGCCGATCATAAGCTGCGTCAGGCATTCCAACCCCTTTTATCCCTCGCAGTCTCTACCGTGTACCCTTTGAACGCGCGTATCGCGCCAATCAATGTTAGGCTTCGGTTACAAGCATGAATAGAGCCGAGATGTTAGACAACGATTGAACACCTTGTTTGCATTTGCCATCCAGGAGAACGTCTATGTATCTTCGGGCACAGAAGCATTTTGTACGTCGCTGGATAGATAGATAGATGATATAGGGAGACGGAAACTGAAGATCAGAATTCTGGCGTTTCCTTGTTTCAGTGAACACACGGAAATATTTGAAATATACTTTAAAATATAACTTATGATGTTTATTAGATAATAGATATATATAGATAATATATAGATAAGTATATTAAATATACTTACGTTATTAACATCGTGCTTCGTTGTACGATTTTTTTGTACATTTTTGGGGTAACATTTTTGTAAATTTTGGAGTAACATTTTTGTTTCGATTTCAATCCCTTGCGAGACGTCTCTAATTGGAGGATAAGGGAGTACTTGTTATATATTTTCGCGTTTGACGTATTAGCTTTTAAAATTTCAAGTATTATTTCTTCAACTGTTATTAGCATTTGGTCAGATTGTGGAATTCTTTGCGAGATATGAAATTTGTTTTTATTCGTACTTTCTTGATAAATTTTTTAAAATGTAAATATATTTCGTTATTTAATTAATGAAGAAACTAAAATTGTATATATCGTGAGAACCTAAGGCTTGTTCTGTGTCAATATTCTTAAATTGGGAAAGTTTAAAAATTATTTTATTCTTAATTAGAAAATTCTGAAATTAGAGAACTCTACAAAGTTTCAATCTCTGCCATTTCGTTTCTTTCGCGAAAATTCTCAGATCAGAGAACTTTTACTACCCCTTCGTTCCTTTCGCAAGAATTCTAAAATTGCAGAGCTTTTAACACTTCGTTCCTCTCGCGAAAGTTCTGAGATCAGAGAGCTTTTGACGCTTCGTTCCTTTCACGAAATTCTAAAATTAGGTAGCTTTTGTCACTCCGTTCCTTTCGTAAGAATTCTCAAATTATAGAGATTTTGCCACTTTGTTCTCTTCGCGAAAATTCTCAAATTAGAGAACTTTTACCATTCCCTTCCTTCCGCGAAAATATTCAAATAGGAGAGCTTTTATCCCTTCGTTCCTTTCACGAAAATTCTAAAATTTTAGATAGCTTTTGCCACTCCATTCCTTGCGCGAAAATTCTCAAATCGGAGAGCTTTCATCACTTCGTTCCCTTCGCGAAAATTCCCAAGTCGGAGAGCTTTCGTCGCTTCGTTTCCTTCGCGAAAATTTTCAAATCTGAGAACTTTTACCATTCCCTTCCTTTCGCGAAAATTTTCAAATAGGAGAGCTTTTATCCCTTCGTTCCTTTCACGAAAATTCTAAAATTTTAGATAGCTTTTGTCACTCCATTCCTTTCGCGAAAATTCTCAAATCGGAGAGCTTTCGTCACTTCGTTCCCTTCGCGAAAATTCCCAAATCGGAGAGCTTTCGTCACTTCGTTTCCTTCGCGAAAATTTTCAAATCTGAGAACTTTTACCATTCCCATCCTTTCGCGAAAATTCTCAAATCAGAGAACTTTTATTCCTTCGTTCCTTTCATGAAAATTCTCAGATCAGAGAGCTTTTACCATTCCATTCCTCTCGCGAAAATTCTCAAACCTCATAGAAACGTTCCACTTTCCCGATTTCCCCCATTTCACAATTAAAACCATCAACCCTTAGTCTAACCGCTTGCAACGCGTCGCCCCGAAGCGTTTCGCGGCGATTCCGTTCGGTGTACCACCGATACCGCCAATTTTACTCGAAGCAACGAGGAACAGAACCGCAACGGGGAACCAGCGTTGCACCACGACCCCATAGAATTCCTGCGACTCGGACATGGCGACGAAAGAGGGACCCGATCTTTCTTCTTGCCTTCACCTTTCATCTTCTCGCGCCACACCGCGATCGTTATCCATCCTCTGTACCCCGCCAATCTTTTTCTTCTCCGCAGCATATTTATGGAGAACGATTCGGGATTCCGAGGAGAGACGATCGTACGAAAGACGCAAGAAATCACCGCTTCTATTAATCCCCGGTCTGGTCCTTTTTCCAAACGCGTTTCTAGATCGACTGGTTTCCAGATCTACCGGTTCACGGACTCAGAAATCCGCTCGCTTCAGACATTGATCTTTCCACTGTCCGCGATATCTCCGCGTGCCTGTATCTTATCGAGAATACGCGTTTTCACCGTCGAGCGTATTCTCGCGGCAAAAAGAAGGAATCGTTGCACGTTGCTCGGGGAATATTTGCACGTTGCCAGCTAATTAAGTAATGGATAAAGCGATCCGAACGTTCCGCGTACCGGTCTAGCACGTATAGCACGATAAAACCGTAATTATATTAAACATGCGTATTTTGATTTACGAACGGAAAGGGGGGCATCGGATTTACGACCGGCTGATTTATATCGCGGCTCGACGTTTTAGCCGCGTCCAGTGTGGCAACATAAGTCAAACGTGTTGTTCCGTGGCACGATGCATCGTGATTAGTATAATAGAATAAAACAGGCGCGAAACGGCCCGTTGCTCGATTTCAAATTCCCTCCGACTTTCCCCGTAGAATTCTCGATTTTGCAATGGTTTCCCTGATTACCGCTGCAACACGAGAACCGCGGACAAAGTTTCGCAATTCTCGGTTCGATTTCGTTTTCTTCGGTCTTCGTGGTTTATCGCGAACCGAAAGCGACGGATCAAGGGGACATTAACGGTGATTAATTAATCAGATCGGGGAGGAAATTAATCGAGGCGCAAGATCAAGACGGCCGATCGAAATGAAATTACCCCGTTTACTCGGGTGACCGCATAAACGCATCGATGAACCTGATTTACCTCACTATGCGTTACGTATCCGAGGCGATACGATCTGAAAAACGACAGTCTCGAGGAGAGATAGCTTTCAAGGCTGCGACCAGGTGTGTGTGGGGGCTGAGCCAGCCCCGAGTCTGCTAGATCGTTGCTCGCGAATTTACCGTAACATGTAAATCGTGTCAGCTTATTTTTCAATCGGAACGTGATTGACCAGTTCGGCAGCGTAGAAAGTGAGTTAACATTCGAGCGAGATCGGCCGGTCGAGATAGTATCGTTATTTTAACGAGACCGGCTCCCAGCCGGACGGTAACTCTTTTGACAGCTCTTTTGACCGGTCCAGCCAAAACAGCTCCTCCTCGTCAAACAAAAAACGATCAATTACGGTCTTTTTGCGTTATTCCACTGTGACAAAGTGCATTTTTAACGTTAACCAGGATTTGATCGCGAGATTTAGCAGAATTTATCAGGATTTATATCCTTTGGAGCCATAACTTTGAAGCTTTTATATTTTAGACGAAAATTCAGCTTGTTACTTCTAACGTTAATTACATTTCCAAATGAAAAATAACAAATTAAAAATCACGCGTTTCTCGAAATTATTTTCGCTTTGTTTCGAGAGATTATGGTACCAACCTTGACCAAGTTTAATTTACTCTAAAATAAGTAGAGAGTCGTTTAACCCTTCGCACTCAAGAGACAAACCTCAGTCTCCATTTAATCGGATTCTAAAAATCGATGTTAATTGGTGTATCGAATTTAAAATTACCCAACAACGCGTGGAATATTGGAGTAAAATTCTTATTTACCGTTTTAAAAGTATCCTTAAATTTGATAGCGGAAAGTGTTCGAATTATTATTTATCGCAACGAAAAATGGCCGAGTGCAAAGGGTTAATAGAACGGTTTATGGTTCGAAGTTTCTTTTTCCTGGGTCTGTTAACGAGGAGTGGTTGACCGTGAATATGAAGTCGTAAGGATATTCGTGGCCTTTTTTCTGGGTTATTAAATTCCGAGACCGGGTCTCGAGGGGTTAAGAGCCCGAAAGAGCTGTTCGACCAGGCAAACGGATAGCGAGGACCTGTTGGTTTAGCTTTTAGCGATATGGGGTCGTTTAAACGGGGTTAGAAATTTATTTTTCTCGAAATTAGCGGACCAAGCAGTTAGCGATAGAATTTAGAATCCGGAGTTTCCTTTTTCTGACTCTGTTAACCCGTGATTTTAAATAAAATCGTTCTACACGACGTTAGAACGTAAGTATTTATTTTTCTACGGAACTGTACGGTGAATAAACTTAAAATAGATAAGCAACGGTTATCGCATGCGGATTATTCCGTTTAACGATGCAAATGGGTTAATGAAGAGTTGTCGAGCACGAAGGAAGTTGAAATCGCGAGTGCACGCGAAGTTTTGAGAATATTCGCGTCTACCTTTCTCCTTCGAGAAATTCCTTTGGTTATCTTTATTGATGGATGACAAAGGAACCCGAGCGAGTGAATGCAGAATTCTAAAGATGTTTGTATCTTATTTTTCCTCGTTATAAAATTCTTCCTGTCTACCTGTCACAGGAGTTTATGCTAATGAATATAAAATTGTACAAATATTCGCCTCCTTTTTCTTCTTTCCAAAATCACTTCTGCGTCTATGAACAAACTATAAAGGAAGCTTCAGAGTGTGTATAAAATTGCAAGGAAAATTCACGCGAAATTTTTCGCGAAGAAAGCGCATGAGTGAACACACGAGATAGCAAAAATATTCGCGTTTCTTTTCGCAGTACGCGTGAAGTTTGGTGTTAATTGGTACACGGACATTTTTAGAAGTTTCTTAGCGTCAGTTGCAAAATTATCGAGTGCTATAATTCAGGGAATATTGGTCCACGTAATTTTTAGTCTCGTTTTAACGACACTTTGATTTAATTTCATCGGGTAGTTGGACGGCGGTCTGGCACGATTTTGGAGAAAGTGACGACTAGAGTGGGCACCGTTCGTGGCATGTAGTCAATCGAGGGTCGATAATGCGAAACAGGTTCGGACAACCTGGAACCTGCGCGATTTGCAAACGTGGGAATTAACTGGAACCTCGTGAAGCGAATTGGTACCTGTGGAAACGAAAAGTTAGGAACGTGGAAGTCGATCTTCCAAATAACACACCACTGTACATCGTCCTTCTATTATTTCGATCTATGCTTCGATTCAGAATTTAACTATGGGATTTCTTTTTGTAATTTAGAAATAACCTCGGAATTTAGTTTAACACTGCTTTAGCTCTTCGCAGATGAGATCTTTCGTATGCAAATTTACCTGAATGAGAATTTTCGGAGAATGAAGAGAAGAAACGACAGTTTTGAAAAATTGTGTTGTATTATAGAAATTATAAGGAAAATTTGTAAACTATTATTTAGTATAACTCTGATATGGTCAGAAAAATTCTTCCTTAACGCTAAATTATTTATTTCGCAAGGTCCTCTATTAACACATTGTTAATCGGCTATTTTCCGGTTAGAGAGTTTATGAGAGTTTATTTCATATCACTGGTTATTTCTTCGAAATTAGATATGGCAGTGAAATTTTTTCAAAGTTTCTTTTTGTAGCAAAATGGACACAACTTGACGGATTTTATTAACTAAATATTAGCTATAGAATTAAATCTTAACCAAAGCTGACGCGAAACAAAATCACCAGTTTACTCCTGTCAACAATGTGTTAATTCTTCAACAGATTGTGGCAGATTTACCATTAACAAATCGCTATCACCGATCACACAGGTCACCACCATAGCAATCGACGTGTTATTTCAATGAAGAAAGTTGCGTGGATGAACCACTGCGTCTAAGAGGAAATTCATCGTCGACACAAGGGCACGGTTACGATTTCTCTTTTCCGCGTTTCCTCTTCCACGACCATACGAGTCTTTTCCCACATCGAACACCATATAGATGGTTGTTCGTTTACCATAAATCGGTGGCGGAAATGGTAGAAGACACACGCTTGGTTAACCTCTTAATATACAATGACGAGTTAGACTCGTCATTTATTTCAAGGCCCTTCTTTGACTTTGGTAACTATTTCTCTCCAATATATGTCAAGAGGTAAGTTTTATGGATCAATTTTATCAATAAAAATCCAATATTTTCAAAAAAATATATTCCTTTCCAGCTTCCATTCTCTAGTTCAACTTAGCAGAAATAAAATAATATTTTTCAATCACGTTAAGTGTATTTAATTTGCATGTCAAAGGGTTTTTGCACTCAAATTGGACTGTCAGTCGTCATGAAGTTTTAAAGACTCATATTAATTAATATATCAAATTTAAGATAATATAACAATATTCGAAATATCGAAATCAAATAATTCTACGTGTTATTTATTACACGATTGTCTATTTACCGCTCAAAAAACGTAATATCAGTTTTATATCAGAAAATTTGTGAATTTCTACTCTTCTGTAGCTAAAAAATCACTGAGTGCAATCCGAAGTTGCATGCACGTACTGTTATTGGATCGTTCGGAAAGTCATTCCGTTTTTTTTTTTTTCTTTTTTGTGCGGCTGAAGTGTGAAGTTGGCTGTGAGCAAATGCAATTAAGTTCTCCAAAATTGGAAAAACGAAATGACTTTTCGAACCTAACTTAATACTAGATTTATGGGACCCATCAATTTGACGGGTGAGTTGCTCCAATTATACTAATTATATTAAATTTATAATATCGTAATCGTTCTCAAATTAAACTCATGGTCTTATTTTTTAAAAAAATACGTAGTTTTCTTTACCCGTAAATCTGACGGGTCTCCATAATGTTAGATATTCAAAAACGTCCGTAAACCTAGTGTCAATAGATTCAATCAACTTATATTAAATTTGTAATATCGTAATTGTTTTCAAATTAAACTCATGGTCTTATTTTTTAAGCAAATACGTAGTTTTTTTACCCGTAAATCTGACGGGTCTCCATAAAGATAGATATTCAAAAACGTCCGTAAACCTAGTGTTAATAGATTAGCTCTTCCTAGCGGTTGGCTAAATCGTCGACTTATCCGCGAGCTGGCTGATTTATCGCGTTCCCCTTTCTCCCGATCGGCCCGTTGTTATTTCACGTTATTAACGTATGTAATTGCGCGGCGGGGGTTACACAAGCGTCGCGCGGACATCTGTCTCGCGATAGCGGCGACTCGCGAGCGTAAAAACGCTCTTGCACGGTTTCCCAACGATATCCGCCGAAAACGGCGCGTTCCTCGATCGCGGACACACAGACGCGCGCGTGCACCGGCCGGTCGCTTATCACCGATTAAATTCTTGCGAATAGCGTGCGGCCGGCGAGCAGCTTGCGCAACGCGGCGTCGCAACGCTCGCGGACCTTTATCTTGCGCAAGTGCTCGCCGATTCTGTTCCCCGATCGAAAATTTCCGAGGGGCAACGCGCGGCTTTCTAATTTTCTTCCGGCCAATTAATCCAACGATCATCCGTCGATCTGTCGATCTATCGATCTTCGGAGTTGCTGGGAACAAGCGTTTCTTGGGAAATCGACGATGCTTGTCGATGAAATGTTGAGAATCTTTGAGGTTCCTTTTCTTCTTTTTATTATTTATAATTTATTGGGTTGTTCGGAAAGTAATTTACTTTTTTTGAAAAAACGAATTTGTTGAACACGTGAAACGTCTTGGCTTAAAAATTGTGTTTCATTTTCACCAAGAAAAGACGAACTGACTTTCCGAACAACTCGATACTTAGGATTCAACCTGTCGATGGAGTGTTCCATAGCCAATCTTTGAGATTTTTCTTTTCTTTTTATTATTTATAATTTATTTAGGCGTGAACCTGTCGATGGGGTGTTCCATAGCCAATCTTTGAAACATTTTCATCGGTTCCATAGTCAATCTTTGAGATTTTTTGTTTTCTTTTTGTTGCATAGTCAATCTTTGAGATTTTGTTTTCTTTTTGTTATTTATAATTTATTTAAGGTTCAACTTGTCGAGGGTTGTTACCGTTTCACTTCCAATCTTTGAGATTTTTTTTCTTTTTGTTATTTATTATTTACTTAGGGTTTAACCTGTCGATTGAGTGTTCCATAGCTAATTTTTGAGACATTTCTTTTCTTTTTGTTACTTATAATTTACTTATAATTCAACCTGTCGATGGAGTGTTTCACTGCCAATCTTTGAGATTTTTTTTTCTTTTTGTTATTTATAATTTACTTAGGGTTCAACTTTTCAAAAGTTTTTATCGTTTCATAGTAGTTGTTTGCACTTTAGTTTATGGAAATATTTTTCGTTTTACGTGTCTTTCATCGGGAGTTTGAGATTTAAGGCGGCATCGTGGTGTAGATGGTAACAAAAACCGATTTTCTTTTTCGCCGCTTTAATCAGTAACGTTTCTAGAATGTATTTCCAAATTTACAATGCAAGCCTCGAAGTATTAAGAGGCCTGCAGTATGTTCATTGCGTGCAGGTATGCGAGACCGTAGTGTCTTCGTGAAACCACTTTTTCCAGATTGGCGGGAAAGATATCTTGAAAACTAGGTTAACAATTCGCTTGAAATTTTGGGTATATATACTATAACACGCGTACTCGTAGACAAGCTTATAAAATAAACAAAATAAATAAATTATGGTTGGTATATACATCGTAGTTTTCATTTCAGTTTCTATTCTTTTATCGATAATCTTATTAAAAGTTTAATCTATAACTTTCTTATATATTAGGTCGGGAAAAAAGAAATCCATTATTTTTATAATCTTAAATGGATTTCTTTTTCTCTCAACAATAAATTATATTGAGTTGAAGAAAATAAAACCCATTTAAAATAATAGTTTTCTCTTTCCACAACAATAAATCATATTAGGTCGAAGAAAAAAGAAAGAAATCCATTGTTTTTATAATTTTAAATGGATTTCTTGTTCCCCAACCTAATATTATAGGTTGTTATAGATCCATAAAATGATATATAATCCAAGAATCGTAATTTTTCTATCTAACAATAATTTGAAAATCTATAATTTCTCTAATCTAAGAAACATTTCGAACATTCTTCTGCAATTTCCAAATTTTTCCCATCAGATGCCGCTAGAGGCGTAACAGTGCTAATGTTCGATCTATATTTAGTTCCATCTCCACGAATATTTTCCTTAACTACATCCACACGGTTCTAACACCGCAACGAGCCTGAACACACTGGCAATCGAAAAACACATTACCGATCAAGATCCATGAAATCCGCGTTCCCCGGCGACCCCCGGCGTGCCTGAATTTCCCCCGGCGTGCCTGAATTTCCCCCGGCGGATATCGCGATCACGATTATTCGAAATCAAAGTAGTACTACTCGCTCTCGTCCGATACTTTCCCCGGGCACACGATCGATGTCCCCGTGGTCGCACACACGCGTGCAAACCTCGCTCTTGCGACTCTCGCTGGCGAGAGAAAGAGAGAGGGAGAGCCGGGTTATGGACAACGAGGATACGGCAGCGGGTGCATAGATAAAAGTGTCTTTGTTACGATAGAAGGAAGGAGGAGAAACGGCGCAGATCCCACGATGGTGAAACACGCTCGATCAACTATAACGCGGGTCATTGATTTAGCCGGTCTCGCACCTATATCCGCGTACCGGTACCGCAGTTATGCATTATGCAGAACTTTTTTCCAGCCCGCCGTGACTTTAGTCGGTGGGTGAAGGAAGGAAAAAACAGCGCAGCCTTCTTTCCTCGCGCGCACATATGTAACTATGTGTGTATGTGTGTGTATGCACGCCGTAAACGCCTTTTGCCGTTTGTTCTCCGACGAGTGCGGAATCGTGTCACGTAAAAGGAAGCGGGGAATAGCTCGGGCCTTTGGATTCGATCCCATCGCGAAACGCGCAAACCGTGGCAATTACATCGCGAATCCCGCTGGACGTGATCTATCGTTCGTTTACTGCGTATCGCTGGTAAATGGACCGGAAACGACGAGCTTCCATCGAAAGACCGGTGTTCCCGTAATTTATCGCGACGTCTTTCAAACGTAAAATCGCAAACCGATGGAAGGGATTACCTCGTGAATAGCGATCTCTGTCGCAAGGACAGTTTCTAGGAATTTTTGGTAACTTTTCGTCTCGTTGTTTCAGTTGAAACTCCCTCCGTTGCTGTTAATTCGTTAAATCTCTGATGAGACTTCGAGAGGTGGCTCGTTTCGTCGATAATAACGATGAAAATGGTGGAAAATTCGATGGATCGTTGATAGAAAAATTGCCAGCTGTTTTACGATACTCGGAAGTAAATCGCGATCCGAAAAACCCGATAGAACGGATTACCGCGAAACTAGCGATCTCTGTCGCGAGGACAGTTTCTAGGGAATTTTTGGTGACTTTTCGTTTCGTTGTTTCGGTCGAAACTCCTTCCGTTTCCATTAATTCGCTGCGAAATTTCGAGAGGGCTCGTTTTCGATTATAATGTGGATGAAAACGGTGGAAAATTCGGTGAATCGTTGATCGGAAAATCGTCAGCTGTTAGACGGTCCACAAAAATAAAATCACAATCCGCGAAACCCGACAGAACGGATTACCGCCTAAATAACGACCTCTATCGCGAGGACCGCTTCTAGGGAATTTTTGGTAATTTTTGGTAATTTTTCGTTTCGTTTTTCCGTTAATTCGCCCTGAAATTTCGAGAAGGCTCGTTTCGACGATAATATCGATAAAAACAGGAAAATTCGATAGATCGTTGATCAGAAAGTCGTCAGCTGTTCGTTTCCAATTTTTCGACATCTCTGTGACGTAAAATCGCAATCTAGGAAACCGATAGAACGGATTACCGCGCGATTAGCGACCTCTGTCGCGAGGACCGTGTCTAGGGAATTTCTGGTGACTTTTCGTTTCATTGTTCCATTCGAAACTCCCTCCGTTTCCGTTAATTCGTTAAATCTCTGGCGAGATATCGAATGGTGACTCGTTTCGTCGACAACAGCGAGGAAAACGATGGAAAATTCGGTGGATGGTTGATCGGAAAATCGCCAGCTGTTCGGTTCCAGCTGTTCTATCGGAACGAAGGATTTCTTTGATCGTGCAATTAAACACTGGTCGCTGGCGGACGTGCGCGCAAGAAACCGCGACGCATATTGTGTTACAATTTCAAGCGATTCGCTTGATGAAAGGGATCGGTTTTTCGTATTATTAGAGGCTCGCTCGCGGCTTTTGATCGATAACCCGATGGCCTTGAATAGACACCGGACTTTTCTAACGAAGTAAAAGTTGACTCCGGTGAGGCCGGCTTCGTAAGGATTTTAAGAGATTGCACGTCGCCGAAGGCACGTTCGATCGTACATATTTATTCCCGCGCGATCAATCGGAATACTTTCTAATACGGCGTCGGTACATACCGGTAAATCATCGGTTAATTGAAAAACGCTACACGTGTTTTATCCTGAACGCGACCTTTCGCAATCCTTTATCGAATTTGAGCGCAAAAACCGAGAAAAGAAAAAAAAGAAAAAAAGCTCGTTTACAGAGAACGTTTCAGTTTAGCGCTGAGAATAAAATAACGCGGCAGAATTTAGGTAGTTCTACAGCCCGCACCGGGATCCAGCTTCGCGTTCAAGGCCAACGCGAAGTTACAGATCCCCCACCACGCCTTTCACTATTTCGCACAGTTTCGCCTCTCGTGTATTTTTCTTCCGCGATGAAAGATCGAAACGCGCGATAGATATTGTAAAACGAAGTATCCCGGTGTCGGTTACGTCACCGGGGCATATGCTGGTCGCCAGACGCCGAGGAGGCCGCTGATTCGTCGGCGAAAATTCATTCGGCTAACAGACGGAAACCCGTTCCAGGAGGTGCCATGGAAATACCGTGGAAAACGAGCAGCAATCTCGCTCCGCCCTGCGCTCCGGCCGCAATACATCCAAGGCCGCTCGAGGCCGATCGAGTGGCTCGAATTCGTCGATTCGCGGGTGCGGCAGACAGAAGGCACTCTTTCACTCTCCTTCTCTATCTCTCTTTCTCTATATTTGCCTCTCCTTCCTTCTCCCGCTCGACCGTTCCTCCTCTCTCCGCTCCGTCCTTCTCTCAGTCGCTAGCGTCTAGGCACCCTCGCTTTCTCTGTCTCTTTGTTTCTCTCTTACGCCCGCTCTTGCCATCGCTCTCTTCCTCTCACTCTCCGCCGAGTACACTTGCAGTATTCTGGTCACATCCTCTCTCTCCCACGCGCCTCGTTTACTTCGGTCCTCGCTCTCTTTCTCTTTTTATCTCTGTCTCTTTGGTTACCGCGTTCGACCAGTTTCTCGTCCCGCGTGTCCTTTCGTTTCGTTTCATTTCCAAGTTTTGCCGTTGTATCTCGTTCCTTGCTAATCGGGCGCCGAGGTTAGAAGTTCGCGAAGAGTCGACAGATCCGGATGAATTTCCGTTCGGAGCGAGGCTCGGAGCGTTAATATTTCACGGGGGAGAAAAAAAACTAGCCGAGGCTTATCATCGATTCCCCCGACGTTGGCTCGCGAGGCGATATTTATGTAGACAGCTGTAACGACATCGATCACCGCGCGGACATAACCTAAGGAAAGAGCTGAAACTTTCACGTCCACTTCCTAAAACATTGCCTCAGCACGCTTCTTTCCCACATCTTTCTATATATATATATACATATACCTGAAACTCGAACGATTTTTCATTCCCCCGCGTACGCGTTATCGTTTTTAAAATACCTCGAACGAAATCGAAGATTCGCAACGCTCGTTCCGAGCGGCGCGTTTCCCCGGCATACGGTCGATCGATTATTCGATTGGCTGCTTTACATAATACACTCGCGAATAGTTTACCATATCAGGCGGGGAGGGCGGGTCGGAGAGCGTTCTGCCTCGGTCTTGGAATAATTCGAGGGAAAAGAACGCTAACCGGGTGGATAATTATTTTATACAAATGGCCCGAGCTATTCGAGCAATTCGTAACTGTTGCTCTCGGTCTGTGTCGCGGCGGCGCGCCGAGCGCGAACGTCCTTGACGGTCGCCGTGGCGACTGCGCAACACGCCACGGCGCAGCCTCGCTGCGCATGCGCGCGCCCGATGCACTCTCCCCCCACTCCTACTACCCCCACCGCGCGGCCGCCTTTACCGTCACAAGCTACCCCCACTCCTCGCCGGCTATATAACGCGGTTGCCGCATATTACGTCATCGACACCTTCACTTCGCCTCTGCTGGCCAGCTACGATCCTCTGCCATTCGTTGCTCTTTCGTTGCACTCGCACGTTGCCCGCACACGTCGGCGACGTTCGATTCTACATCTCCATTGCGATTCCTTTTTTCTCCCATTTTTCTCGCTCTCTTGTTTCGTCCAAGGGAGAGGGCAACATCGTGACGGAAATTTCAACTCCCTCGGTTTTATAAGCGTTACGTCTCCCAGATTGTAGATTACTCGTCGCGAACAGGCACCGGTTAATCCTCGTACGCGTTTCGTTAGTTTTTAGCTACGCGGAAATTCGATATTTAGCGTTAGTTCTACCGTTCTCTACGATTGTCTTGTTATGGCATACAGATGTAGCAATCTGTTACTTATCTATTTTAAATTTATTTAGCGTGCAACTACCTAGAAATATAAATATTTATTTTATAATAAATACGAATAATTTTTGGATTAAATATAAATAAGAGTTTGTTTGTTACGCTTAATTTTAATCAAAGGCTTGAAAGAGTCTATTTGGAATGAAGATGCAAATGGATTAAGATTACACCTAGCTTGATCTAAATCACCGATTTCTAAACTTTTGTTAAAAATTCTTTTTCCGATATACGTACAATCGTCTTCTCAATGAATCCCGTTATTCTATGTTTTAAAGCTTCAGCTTTTTTTCTGTTCACCGATCAGTTAACACTGGTGGGTATAGTTTAGTTGACTAATCTATTTGACACGGAATAAGAGACCCGGGAGGAAACGAAAAGGATAAGAGGAAGGGAGAGATATATATAACCAACGAAAACGAAAACGTCCGTGTGTCATCGCGTCGTATCGTATCTTGATGACTTCCTTTTCCTCTCCGCGGCGGAGAGGAAGCGCTGATATGGACAACTCGTCCGTGGCTACTGGAACGACCGATCTCGCCTGAAATTCATACACCGATGCTCGTTAACCGGTGAAATATGTCCGGGTTAATCGGCTCGTTCGATTGAAAAATTTGAACGACCTTCGAAAGTTTCCTGATCGGGCCCCGAACAGAATCTGGACGATTGGAAAAAGCGATCCTCGAAAAGAAAATCGGCACGACTTATTGAAAAGTTCGATCGATTTTCAGAAATTTTCTAATCGGGGCCCGAACACGATTACGACGATTAGAGAACGCGGTCCTCGAAAGTAAAATCGGCTCGTCCTATTGAAAAATTCAAACGACCTTCGAAAGTTTTCTGATCGGGGTCCGAACACGATCTCGACGATCAGAAGACACGGTTCTTGATAGAAAAATCGGCACGACTTATTGAAAAGTTCGATCGATTTTCGGAAATTTTCTAATCGGGGCCCGAACACGATTGCGACAATCGGGAGACGTGATTCTCGAAAGCAAAATCGGCTCTTTCGATTGAAAAATTGGAACGATCTTCGGAAATTTTCTTATCGGGACCCGAACACGATCACGATGATCAGGAAACGCGATTCTTAAAAACAAAATCGGCTCATTCTTTTGAAAAATTCAAACGACCTTTGAAAGTTTTCTGATCGGGGCCCGAACACGACCTCGACGATCAGGAAACACGATTCTCGAAATCAAAATCGACTCGTCTGATTGAAAAATTCGGACGATCTTCGGAAGTCTTCTGATCGAGGCCCAAACATGATCTCGACGATTGGAAAAAACGATCCTTGAGAACAAAATCGGCTCGTCCGATTGTAAAATTTGAACGAAACCTGAGAAGCGACCTTCGAAATTTTTCTGATCTAAGGTCGAACACGATCTCGACGATCGGGAAAAGCGATCCTCGAGGTTAAAGGTCGCGAAACGCGGCGTTTGATAAACCGCGAAAGAGATTCGCTTGGTTTTCACCTTCTCGCCGATTTCCTGGTTTCTCTCGTCCGGTTGCAAAAGCCGAGGCGGAATGCGAGACGCGCGGATTCTTACGCGAGCGGCGATGAATGACACGCGTCGCCGATGTAGCGCATCCGAGAATAGATAAACCGCGGCTTCCATTTAAAAGCACCGTAGACCGATACTATGACGTGAAAGTAACGATCTAATGCAGAGTCAATAACCTGCGATAACTGTTTGACCTAAAAGTGCCTTTGGACTTCGCCGATACATCTTTTTCTCCAACGACGCCGCTCGAAAGCTCTCGGTGCGCGTCGCGTCGACGCCGGGCGCCGATCTTCTCTGCTCTGCGCGTTTTTCCCGCGAATTTCTTCCCTTGACACGCGCGCGTGGACGATCGAAGGGAACAGAAGAGGGACAGAAGACGTTAATAAATCATTAGCATATTTATAAGCGAGCAACGGTTAATTCGATCTTCTTTTCACCTTTTGATTATTGTAGGCGCCTATAGGCGCTCAGAAATTTTGCGTTTGTGATACTGAGAGTGCCTATAGACGCCCACAGTAATCAAACGATTAAAAGGATAAATAATCTTTATAAGAAAGTTAAAAGAATATTTGATTCTTTGTGCTTTATCGGAAATATGTTTTCTATATCAAAAAAGGCAAGTAGAATTGGGAAACCATATGAAAAATATTTTAACTTCTTTTTGTATAATATATCTCCGAACTTAAACTACATATCATAAATTCATAATTTTGCGTTTGTGATACTGAGAACGCCTATAGATGTCGACAGTAGTCAAACGGTTAAAAGGATAAAAAATCTTTATAAGGAAGTTAACGCTTTGCGCTCGAAGAATTTTTTCGTATTGATCAACAACAATTCGAAGCTTTTCTTGTATCTTTATACTCTCGGTAATAATTTTAACAATGAAACGAAAATGGTAAAGCACGTGTTCGGGTTGAGTTATTTTGTTATTTATCGTCTCGTATTCGTTATTTAAGTTATGACATTAAAACAAATAGCGACTGATAATAGCTACTCGAGTGCAAAGGGTTAAAAGACTATTTGAATTTTATGCTTTATCCGAAATATGTTTTCTACACCGAAAAATACAAGCAGGATTGGGAAACGATATGTAAAAATATTTTAACTTTTTTTTTTATATAATATAGAACTTTAACTGTATATTATAAATTCATAATCACATTTTTTGGAAAAGTTCGTCGTAGCGAAAGGGTTAAGGAGGGAATTTCTGGAAGCTGAAACAAGTGGATTATGAAATGGAGATGGCGGAGAGAAGCTGGTGTGGTTTCTGAGTAATTGCAAGGAGGTTTCTGGTTAATCGCATTACCAAGTTCGTCATTTCGCCATTTTTAATCGTCCAAATATATCCATAAACTTAACGACGTGTTATGATAATATTAGAAATTATCAGATTCTTTGGATACAAACTTTGTTAAGAAGATTACTTTATTGAAGTGTAAGGAACAAAGTTAATAATAATTAAGGATAATACTCGAGAATTATTCAGAGAATAATCGTAAAACGTCGCTTCGTGGAATTTAAAATTGCAGAAAATTCCAAGCAATTATATTAAATTCGTAGTCACATTTTTTTGGAAAAGTTCGCGGTAGCGAAAGGGTTAAAGAGTCTGTTTTGTTCGCGAAATCGTCTCAAAGGCGAGGAACGCGGCACGGATCTCTCGGAAAGTTTTGCAAACTCCCAGGCAAAGCTATTTCCCTTGGCGTTCGATTCAAGGCACGCCGATTTCTCCTTAATTCCGCCGCCGACTAATTAAACGCAGCGGTGGATACCCTCGCGCTACGTTTTTCCTTTTTTCATTCTCTCCTCTCTCTCTCTCTCTCTCTCTCTTTTACTCTTTCTGTCTCCTGTTACCCGTTCCAAAGCGATAGAGAAATTGCGGCGAACACGCGTAGGTTTGAGCTCTGATAAACGGCCGCTGATAGAACGCTCGCGCGTTTATCGCGGGTGAATATTACCAAGATATATATTATGCATGCGTTACGTTGAAAAAGGAAAACGTCAGCGGGTAGAGAATTGGAACGTTGGCCGGTGGTCCCGTTTCCCACCGGTCTAATTCCCGCGTGCGCGACATTCCTGCGCGAAGAGCGAACCGCCATCTTGCTGCGCGCGTTTTAACACTTTGACGTTTCGAAAAAAAAAGCTTACCGCCGGTACATTTTGTCAGCTTTGTGACAAATTGGCAGGCTTTTCAGAAAGGTATGCTGGCGATATATTAAATTTTTTAATATATTATTTTAAATTATAAAATTATATTATTTTTTAATATTTTAAATTTAATTTATCGATATATAATTCATCGATAAACCCATTTGCATCATAAAGCGGAATGATCCGCGTTCGATAATTGTTACTTATCTATTAGAAATTTATTTACCGTGCAATTACCTGCGAAAATAAATATTTCAGTTAATACGTCGTATAAGATGATTTTACTTTAGAGGTCGTTTAACCCTTTGCACTCGAGAGGTGACTCTCAGTCACCATTCGTTTTAATGCCATAGCTTGAATTCGAATAAGCGATAATAACCATTGTAGGAAGCTTAATTTTAGGAAAATAGGATTACAGGATAACATCAAAGTTATCGATAGACAAATGTTTTTTTCGAAATCAAACGTTAAGTTTCGCGGGCTTTACAGGGGGACGAAGCGTGAATCGACGAAAGCTTTAAAAGGGAGTCCTTCGACGGTATATGCAGGAACTTTTGTGAGATTTGAGAGACTAGAGAGATTTGAGAGATCCGAGAATATCGTCGTCAAATTCGAAGAAGCTTTTTTTGTGTTCCCACTCGTTAAAGAGTAAAATTTTGTGAGTTCTATTAGTTCCTTTAACTGTTCTCGTTGTATCTTCGATTCTTTCTATAAACCAAGGCGAAAGAAAGCCCACCTTTGGTTTTCTACGCTATATTAAAAATAACTACACGCGAAATATCGAAATAAAATACTTCCGTTCATTTCAAAGGCAAACGTATAATTTTCTTTGCATATTTTTACATATGGGGTATCACCGAGCTTTTAGAAACGTAAGAAAAGCTTCTTCTTCATAGCGAAAAATTCTTCGAGTGCAAAGGGTTAATAATCAAAATGTATCGTATAACATCGTATAACATTATAACAGTGATATATACATATCATGTATGTATGACATTGTATATAATTGCATTGTAATTATACAATACCCGTTATTTACCAAAAATCTACTAAATACGTATTTTTACGTGACAAGAGCTCCAGTGACAGTTTTGCGAAAAACGTAAAAGTACGTTGCCCGCAGTCCAAGTATTAACCCTTTATATATTAATTGATATATGAAATTTAAAATTACCCACCGATGCGTGGAACGTCGAAATAAAATAATTTCATGTCTTAATTTTCATAGGATTTCTTATTTACCGTTTTAAAAATATCGTTAAATTTATGATAGAAGATTTTCGAGATACTATTTTTCTGTAAAGAAAAAACCGTCGAGTGCAAAGTGTTAAAAGGTTAATCGGAGAATACGACAAGCGCTATCGCGTCTTTTGGCATTTTTGGATGAACAATTAACCCTTTGCACTCGATTATGTTTTGGCTACAGAGGAGTAGAAATTTATAAATTCTCTGCAATTAAACTGACGTTATTTCTTGGAGTGGTAAATAAGGAATCGTGTAATAATCGGCACGTAAAATTATTTGCTGTCGATATCTCGCGTATTGTTACATTATCTTAAACTTTATATATTAATTAATACGGGTCCTCAAATTTTATGGCGATTGACAGTCGTCGCTCGACTGCAAAGAGTTAGAGAAGTTAAAAAGCGCTTCTTGTCATGTTTGGACAAGGAAATAACAAAGACGCGTGGTACTTAAACGGTTAATCCTCGTCGATTATCCTCTTACGTTTTCCGCTTGCGATCCGATGCGATTTCCCGAAACGGGACGGTGGCAAAGAGCAGCTGGCGGAGAATTCCCGGCCGTAGCGGAATCGAAGGGAAAAGTAGGGCAACAACTCGTCGAAAAGTTTCATCCACGATGTGGAAATATTCAGCTGATTGTACGAGAACGATCGGCCGCGCGGATCCCGCGCGCTATAGCTGTCTATAGAGCACGCCTGGCCGCTTCTAGAAGTCGCTGGAAACGCTCGGACCAAGTGTGCGCGCGCACACGGACGCCGCGCGCCGGAAACCGGCTCGACGTCGTACGGAAAACATCGCCGGATCGCCTCGCCGACGAAAAATAACCCGGCGCCCGTTCCGCCGCTCGTCTTATCGCTCGGAATCGTCGGTTACGTAACCGCCGCGACGGATAACAATTGCATAATTCGCGAAACGTTCGTTAGCGCCGCGACGCCCCGAAAACGCGCATGCGAAACCGAAATCGCGGTCTCGTTGAGTATAACAACGATTCTCTTCGTTAACGTTGTCGCCATTTTCCCGATCCTCTCCTCTTTCTGTTTTGTTTTTCCAAAGATAGTTACGCATAATTCGCGAAATGTCCGTTAAAGTTCGGAGCGCCGCGACGCTCAAAAATGCGCGTATGAAAGCGAAATCGCACTCTCGTCAGCTATAATAACGATTCTCTTCGTTAACTTCGTCGTCATTTTCCACGTTCCCCACTTTTTTCCGTTTTGTTTTTCCAAAGATAGTTATGAATAATTCGTGAAATTTCCGTTAGCGTTCGAAGCATCGCGACGCCCGAAAACGCTTGTGCGAAATCGAAATTGTGCTCTCGTCAGCTATAATAACGATTCTCTTCGTTAACTTCGTCGCCATTTTCCCCGATCCCCTCCTCTTTCCATTTTGTTTTTCCAAAGATAGTTATGCATAATTCGCGAAATGTCCGTTAGAGTTCGGAGCGTCACGACGCTTCGAAAACGCTCTCTCGTCGCGTATAATAACGATACACCTCGTTAACTTCACCGCCATTTTCCTCTGTCTCTTCCTCTCTCCGATTCGTTTTCCCAAAGATAGTTACACGCGCTGAATCGATCGGCGTGTAAATCGTATCGGCGCTAAGCACGGAAGCTCACGAGTGGAAAGTTGGAATAATAGAATTCGATCGGGAGAATCGGGCGTACGAGTCGTTGGAAACGCGACGGGGCTCGTCCTCGGGGCATTATCGGTATGGAAATCGGCGTGTCTCGGTGAATTTAAAAATACGTACAGAGCGCGGCTTATGTAAACTGTCACCGTGCCGGCCGGCATTCTTCGGGCTTTCGGTTACGCACGTAACGCGTGTATAGATACGTCAAAATCGGAGTGGAATCGTGACTCAGGAGCGCGTGGAAGCGCTGGCTCGAAGGGAAGAGCACGGCGCACGGATGACGTTTGCCAGCGATACGGGGATAGAGTGCGGCCGGAGTGGAGGGGGAAGCGGTATATATAGTCCGTGGGCCGCGGGGGCGCGGAGTGGGGGAAGGCAGAGTGCGTGCGCGCCCGAGTTGAACGCGGCTGTCAGTGTCAATTGGTTCGCCGCGGCGACTTGAGGTGTCGTCGACGTGTAAACCGAGGTTGTACTCGAAAAGTTTTTCCTCGCGCTCCGTCGTAGTTGAACAACGGTACGTTTTCTCATTCGTATCGTCCCGTCCCCCACGTTTTCCTGTGTGATCTCTCTCTCTGCCGCGGAAGCGAACGGCGAAGCGAAGCGTTTCCCGGGAACGGTGGTTCGGTGGATCAGGGGATCGATCGGGAAGCAGGAACTTCGATTTTAACTCGTTCCCAACCTTTCGCTCGCTCGTCTCGCTCGTCCGTCTGCCCGTCAACGAGGACGGGCAGCAGCCACGTTTCCTCGACCGAGCACAGTCAAGTTCTTTTTTTTGGTGAGCCCGCTGAGACATCGGAGAAAAACAGCGCGTCCATTGGTGACGATCCACACAGTGCGTGCGATCAGTCGAGCGTGAGACCAGCTACGCGACAGACTCCGTCCCCGTCCTCTCTGTTCTCCGCGTCGGTACCTCGTTGCCGGTTGAAAACGTCACGTGTGGTGCCGAACGACTCGAGCGTATGCGAGGCTAATCAAAAGCGCGCCGCATTCCCGCACGCTAAGTGGACGGGAGAACGCTCGGATCGGATACATGTTAAGCGTGCTTCGACATCGGTGAACATCGGTGAGACGTGCTGTGTCACTGCGCCCGACGACGACAACGCGGAGAGGCTCTTACAAGATGTAAGTACCATCCCGATATATTCCAACACTCGTCGTTCGTACCTCCATATGGTAGCTCGTAAAAACGATCCTTTTTGCCGGGAACTTAATGGCTCGTTTCGAATTTGTCACCTAACCTCCAATTATTCGCACCGGGCGAATCGGTGGATTCGTGGCGCGCTTTACACCGTCGACGCTAGCGTCGCGTCGCTTCCATCGAGGATTCTAGAAAATTGCGCCGCTGGCGGCACTCGGACGCCGCGCGGACGCGTACCCTCACTGAGTCGCAGAATTTCGAACGGCTCCCGCTTCTTCTTCGACCGCCTCTTTTTTTTTTTCTTTCTCCTCGTCTCCACGACGGTCGACGCGCATCTACCTTACCGACCGCGTTTCGAAAACAGCCGTATATGTCCGTGAACGCGGATTATACGAACGGTCGCGCTCTTTCCAGAACGTACACCGCACGCGCAGGCGCGTGACCTTTCCTCAGTCCTTTTCTTCCTTTCGCCGCTGCCGATCTTTTTTCCCCGTTTTTCCTCCCCCTCGCGTTTTCCTCCATGCTCGGTGAGAAACAGGGAGTGTCGACCGACTCGCTTCTACCGGGACACGCTCGACTTTTCGTACTTTCGTGTCAATATTTACGTCAGGACCGTTCGCGCGTGTCTTTCACTAAGCGTTACGAAACTCGCTCGGGTTATGTACACAGCTCGTTCGTGTGCCACATCGATCACCCGGATCGCGCGGATTTCTTGCCGCGATTTCCGTCGCGTTCGTGGAAACCGGCCACCGATCGGGATTCCTGCTAAATCACGCCAACGGAAGAGACGAATCTTAACCTCGCGCAATCGATGTTTATAATTCGAATTCGATCGATCTTCAGGTTTAACAATTTTTATCACCGGTTGTTGGTAATCCGTTGAACGGATTTTCAAATTGGCCAAGGTCAAGAGCTCTCTGCGAGGTCTTCTCGGAAGCGAATAAAGTCGCCGATGGCTGTAATTCGCAACGGCTAGTTCGTTAGACACAATTACACAGGAATCCTGCGAGACGATTAGAATCTTAGTGTCGCGACTGCGGGATCGATTATTATCCTGCGTCTTATCGCATCCTGTTCATCGCGTTGTTTGTTCCGTCCTGTTCCATACGTCCACACGCACGCTGGCTTATGCATGATTTTTTTTTTTTTCTCCGCTACTCTACAATTACCAGCGCACGATGTATTATTAAATGTACCGCGTGATAATGTTTAACGCGCTATAAACGTGTATAATAAAATACGCGTAATCTGGTTTTCATCGCGGTGAATGCCAGCGTTGACACTCCGTGAATTTTCTCGCTCGACCAATCAGAGCCTCCGACGTACTTTCACGATCGAAACCTTTGGTAGGGTAAATTGATTATTTCGAAAATAGGGAAATTAACGAAGGATTATTACAATATCGTTGTTGAATGTCGTTGTAAGATATTTTAGGAGTTTTTAAGTTTTGTACGAGGGAAATAGAAGCTAGGAACACGTTGTAGATTATGGATGTCTCCGCAGTGGCGCCACTAGAGCGCGAACGGATAATTTCGTCAAAGTTGGTGAAATATATTCAGTAAACGGTAATATTGGTTCGATGAAATCGAGTATTTTGATTCGTTTGCTAATTCCTATGTTAAGCTTCGAAGAAGCGAATGAAATAACGCAAATATCGACACGCAGCGAAATTATGTGTCTTTCAAACACGTAATTATTACAAAATATATTTGTTATCTTTGCAAAATTATTTTGAAGGCGGTAATTTTTTTTTGGTATTTTCGTACCTTTTTAGTTTAGTCCAAACCTTCCCCTGTAAGGGAAAATTCGTTTTAGGATAGAGCGATTTTCTTTCTCCGAGATATACGGCTTCAAAGTTACTCTAGAAACAGTAGTTTACGATAATTTCTGCTAAATTAGAAAAATTATTCCGAAGACAGTAATTTTTTCCCAAGGTTTTTCTCGCTGATTGGTATAGTTCTAACCTTCCTATTTAAGGGAAAATTCGTTTTAGGATAGAGCGACTTTTTTCCCCAAGATATATTATTTCGAAGTTACTCTAGAAACAGTGGTTTACAATGATTTCTGCTTCATTTGCAAAATTATTCTGAAGACAGTAAATTTTTCCCAGAATTTTTCTTAGCTGATTCCTATATTCCTAACCTTTCTCTATAAGGGAAAATTCGTTTTAGGACAGAGCGATTTTTTTTCTTCGAGATATACCGCTTCGAAGTCGTTCGCATAACACTGTCGATCGCACGGAGCGCGGTATAATTTCGCGCATGTAGCGCGGTGTCAATTCCGTCATGGTGTCCAATTTGTCAAATCGCGTTGATCCTCTCGTACACGAGTGTTCATCATTCGTAATTCACGCATGCGCGCTGTTCCAAATAATTACGAAATCCGGTTATTTGAATAATTTACCATAATTCACCGTGATTCGCCACAATTCGCCGTAATTAGCTAATAATTGAATAAGAAGTTGCGCGTTTAATCGCCGCGCGATGCAGCGGCAACAGGAAACAGGGGAAATATTTAAAAAGGAGGAGGAAACAGAAACCTGCTCGATCGCAGCAGCCGGAAGCTGATGGAATTCGAGCCTCGAAATCTTTATCCCGCGGCTAATTAATTATTTTCATCTCGTCGATGTCGGTTTCAAGCAGGCGTGATTTCATCCGACCGCGTGATTCAGCGATGCTTCGTTTAGATATCGATCAATTATCGACGTTTTGCCGCGATTCGTTCCCCATCGGGATTTTGCTGGTCGTTAACGAGGAGGTCGTCGTTAATGATTAAACGAATCGAGCACATGGCTGATTCCTCTGTATAACGTAACTCTTCTCTCGTGTAACCCGGTTCCCTGATTTATTCCTCGATTAAATAATATCGATTCGCCGATTCTATACCGAGCTAAAAAAAAATTTCGATCATCAATTTCACTTCGACCGTAATCGAATCAAAAATACGAAGTCGATGCTCGATAAAATAATTTAATCTCTCGTTTATTATTAAATACAGTCAAAAATATTTTAATAGGGATTATACTAATCACCGATTCCGAAACTTTGTATATTGTAAATTAGTAAAAAAAATATTTCACGAGTATAAAATAAATACGTGTAACGTTTGACCGAAGAAATAAACCAGAGAAATCAAAATGGTCGTAAGAAAGCGAAAATGACGTAAAAATTGAGCAGTCGAGGAAAATCGAAGATAGAAGTGCAGCATGATAATACTTATCGGTAATTAAAGATAAGGAAGAACTTACTAGTCGTGCTTGGCTAAAGGATTTGCATGCTAATACGCTTTAAAATAGCGATTCGTTCGTTATCCTATTAGCCTATCTGCCAAAACAAGTCGAAATTCGATTGCGTAACGTTCGACGTGGAGTATCCGGTTTTTATTCCTCGCAAAGTTCGTCGAAATTCGACTGAAAAAAAGTTCATTGAATTTCGCCGGTTTTAAAAAGAGGAAAAATTTCTAGAAACGGAAAATCAGAGAAATTTCGAAGCTGTGGAGAGAAATTTAAGCGTATAAAGGTAAATGAAATTTCCGTAAAAGCTTGAATCGTTAGTTAGAAATGGACGATAGGAGTTAGGGAATAAATTTTGAAATTTCAGAGGTTGCTAATCGAAGAGGAATATTATATCCGCGGTGCGTGCATACGGTTTTCATCTTTTCCTCTCGCGAGTTCCGCGAGCCGAGCAATGAGTTCTATATTCGGCCTAACGTGAAAGTGTACGTACGTCCTTGGCGCAATAAACGCTACTTTCAGCTGGAACAAAGAGTAGCACGCAATAAAACGTGGAGTACTGCTCGCGCTGCACTCACTTCCCCGTTGCGTTCCGCTGTTTGTCCTCCCATGCGTTTTATTAACTTCCAAATGACGAGTTCGCGCGAACTCCATGCCGATTCGCTTCTCTGCTCCTTATCGAATCTGAAATTTTTCCGAAATAGACTAGAAAAATCACCGATAAATCGAACAAAAGCAATTGCATCGGTCAAACGGGTGTCTGAAAAATTTTACGGTGTCGTGTATACTAAAGGAATAAAAATAAGAAATCGAGGAAAGCTTCCCTGCTTCTTATCGATCATCTGTCTCGTCTGAAATTTTTCGAAATAGACTAGAAAAATCACCGATAGATCGAACAAAAGCAATTGCGTCGGTCAAACGGGTGTCTGAAAAATTTTACAGCGTCGTGTATACTAAAGGAATAAAAATAAGAAATCGAGGAAAGCTTCCCTGCTTCTTATCGAGCACCTGACTCGCATGAAATTTTCACGAAATAGACTAGAGAAGTCACAGTTAGATCCAACAAAAGCATTTGCATCGGTCAAACGGGTGTTTGAAAAATTTTACAACCCTCCAAAGCGAGGATTTGGTTTAAATCTAAATCGAGAAACAAAGCTAACGATACATTCGGTGTATATTAAACGATTATAAATAGCAAATCGAGGGAAGCTTCCCTGCTTCTTATCGATCACCTGTCTCGCCTGTAATTTTCACGAAATAAACTAGAAAAATCACTGATAAATAAAAAAAAAATAAATTTGCATCGGTTTTACAACCTTCCAAAGCGAGGATTTGGTTTAAATCTCGATCCAATCACGCTCCGGGACTTTAATCCTTTGCGAACGAAAAACGAAGCTAACGATACATTCGGTGTGTACTAATCGATTAAAAATAACAAATCGAAGGAAATTTCCGAATTAAGGAATATGTATGATATTCATAACAACGATAAAATTCGATACATATTCTAATTAACGATAAATATTCTATACATCTTTTATTCTGAAAAATTAAAACACTTTCACATATGTATATTATGACATTCGTCTCCAAAGGATTAAACACCAAAATTGCTCTCGATAACAAAAATTACGAATGCGAGAATCTTTAATTTTTCGGTGAATTACGAAGATAATGTATATTCGATTTTGATACAAGTGTCTAGATGGTATTTCTGTTTTATAACATTTGTCCTAAAAAAATGAAACACCAAAATTGCACGCGATAAGAAAAGTCGCGAACGCGAGAATCCTTAATTTCTCAACGAATTGCGAAGATAATATACATATATTCGATTTTAATACAGGCGTCTAGTCTTGATTATATTTCTGTTTCTTCGTCCCCAAAGGATTAAACACCAAAATTGATCTCGACAACAAAAATCGCGAACGCGAAGATCTTTAATTTCTAATGAATTACGAAGATAATGTATATTCGATTTTGATACAAGTGTCTAGATGGTATTTCTGTTTTATGACATTGGTCCTAAAAAATTAAACACCAAAATTGCACGCGATAAGAAAAATCGCGAACGCGAAGATCTTTAATTTTAATAAATTACAAAGATAATGTACGTTCGATTTTAATAGAGGTGTCTAGTCTAGATGGTATCTCTGTTTCGACGAGAGGTACGTATATTTCCCTGTGAGAGTTTGGTACGGCCCTGGCCGAAGCGGGCCTTATGTGCCTGCATTTCCCTCGGCTGCATGGGAACTCTCACGGTTTAGCTTTCGTCGTTAGCCAAAGGAACGCGTAGCGTTACGTATTCGAACTCGGTTGTCCGAACGTGAACTTTGATTACTCGGACAAAAAGCGGCTATTGTGCGCATACGAACGACACGTGTGAACCGTGATGTCTCTTAATGTATTCGTATAAACTAAGGCTTGCTCGGTATTAACGAACTCGCTTTATTGATTCCCTTGAATATATATATTGTAACGCCATTGTCGCGAAATTTCCATGCGGAGGTTTCCTCGTGAATTTCCGATCTTCTAACGTTTCTTTTAATTCCATCTAATTATTTTTCTCTCTTTTTTCTTCTGGTATAAGTGTAATTATTAATTCACGGTATATGCAATTTTTCCATAGTCGTTGTTCTGCGTTGGAATTGCGAAATCGTAATAAGAGGCGGTATCCGATCGGAATTTCTTCTCTCGCGAGCAAACAATATCCCGGTTATAAAGAGTTAAGTAACACTCGTTACGTTTTCCATGCATTAGCCACGCAAATCAGCCGCGACAACGGCTGGGGAATGCAGAACATAATAGAACGCGATAGCGGCAGACCACGACGAAGCGTCTCGCTTTTAATCTTGGCCACGCAGCTCGCCACGGAGATAAGATTATTTAATTTGTGTCGGCCGTTCGATCGGGACGCGTCGCGGAATGTCAAGCGGATTCGCTTTAGCGCTGAACCTACGCCATACTCGGAATAACCGAAAAAATTCTGCGTTCAGCGTCGTCCAAAGCCTGATGAACTGAAAACATTCTGCGTTCCACGTCGTCCAAAGCCTGAGGAACCGAAAAAATTCAGCATTCGACGATGTTCAAAGCCTAAAGAACCTAAAAAATTCTCCACTCGATGTCATTCGAAGTCTGAATAACTGAAAAATTCTGCATTCGAGGTCACCCAAAACCAGATAATATTAAAAATTCTGCACTCGAGGTCATCAAAAGCCTAAATAAGCCAAAAATTTTGTATTCGAGGTCACCCAAAACCTAAATAACTGAAAAATTCTGCATTCGACGTCACCCAAAACTAGATAATCTAAAAAATTCTGCATTCGAAGTCACCCAAAATCTAAATAACCTAGAAATTCTGCACTCGAGGTCGCCCAAAATCTAAATAACCTAGAAATTCTGCACTCGAGGTTCTCCAAAGCCTAAATAATCAAAAAATTCTGTATTCGAGGTCACCCAAAACCTAAATAACCGAAAAATTCTGCACTCGAGATCATCCAAAGCCTAAATAACCGAAAAATTCTGCATTTGAGGTCACCCAAAACTAGATAAACTAAAAAATTATACAGTCGACGTCATTCAAAGCCTAACAACCGAAAAATTTTGTATTCGAGGTCACCCAAAGCCTAAATAATAGAAAAATTCTGTATTCGAGGTCACCCAAAGTTTAAATAATCTAAAAATTCTGCACTCGAGGTTATCCAAAGCCTAAATAATCTAAAAATTCTGCACACGAGATCATTCAAAGCCCAAATAATCTAAAAATTCTGCACTCGAGATCACCCAAAGCTTAAATAACAAAAAAATTCTGCATCAGCCGACATCCAAAAACAAAATTACTGAAAAATTCTACACTCGAGGCCACCAAAGCTAAAACAACGATTTTCAGATATTTCAGTATAAAATTCTGTATTCGACGTGACCGCTTCGGTCACTTCTCGATTTTTATTCCGTCGGACGTATCGTCGATTTTCCAATATCTTCGTTTACACCATTTCCATCGAAGTTTTCGTTCATTTTTCCATCTGTCTGTTATTCGACGGATCACGGTAGAACCAGAATTAATATCGCGATTTTACGAACAAAGAATATTTCCAGTTTGAATATCTGTGAACCAAGTTTTGACAGGTAGATCCGTCCCTTTCGAAGAACTTTGATTTTATTAACCCTGGTTAACCACGAGTGCAAAATCCATCGACAATGGCTGTCAGAATTTTAAATACAATATTTAATATATTCATAGACATCATCCCTTCTAATAAAGAACAAATTTTATCTGTGAAAAGAATTTTATAAGAACAATTCGGTATATTTGTATCAACTGGTAAGAATCAAGATTTAAGAAAAGATTATCAAACACTGTTTTCTTCTTTCATATTTCTTTGAAATGTATATTTTTCGCAACCCCTTTGTTATAGCAATTGGCTCCAATTTCAGATAAATAAGGAACAATTCAGGAATAAATACAGATCTGCGAGCTGGCTTTTAGCGCGTTTAACTCTTTCGTCACTGTGAGCAACTATAATCGATGTTCACTCGTAAAGTAGCTATTACCATTGCTGCATTTGTGTAATACTCGTGTCGGACGATAATTACCCCCAGTTCCAGCTCAACGCTGATTGTTTCAACCCATTTTTCTCCGCTCTTTCCCTATAATGGACTCGCTCGTCAAATTTTCTAATTTTTCAGTGTAATTTAATCAACCGAGAATTGGAAATAATACCGGAATAATCGAATTATACAAATTATTAAATTAATAACGGGAGTGAAGAAAGACACGAATCGACTCGTTATTGAAAATTTCTAACATTTGTAACTGTTATATATAGATATATCGATCGATAAAAATCGTAATTACGTTGCGCAATTTAGATCCATCGTTTCAGTGAAAGGAGTAAAGGCAGTTTCCCTGAAAGTCAATAAAAATGGAGACTTATCGTGCATCTCTATCACCCCTGTAACGCGGGACCGAATACTATGAAGGAAATTACTTAACCCCTTAACGACCATGTCCGTGTCAACACGCTTTCGATTTTACGTAAAATTTCCTCTATCTCCCGTTAACACGGAGTTTATGTAAAACCCTGGAAACTCGTGTTTCCCGACACATCAGCTTTATTAAAACGTTGTTAAGTATCGCGAGGAATTTATTAAATCCGTATTACAAAAATTCTCGAACCTTCTGTCTGTTTGTACAAAATAATTCTTACCTTAGTGACGATGAATGGTCCTCTTCCTCTTTGATTTAAAACAACGTTTCTGAATTATTACATATTATACAATCGCATAATTAGAATTATCAGCCGTCCACGAAAAAATCTTCTATTTAAAAACGAATTAGAAGAGAAAAGAAGATCACACATATCCTGTAATATTATCAATTTTCTGGCAGAAAGGGTTAATTACTTGATCAACAGGTATTCCTCACCTAACCTGGGTTGATCTTACATTCTCGAAATTAATTTCTCTAGTGACAGAATAAAACGATTGACAAAGCAGCTCCGTATTCTCGAAAATTCGATTCGTGAATATCGAAAACGAGAATTTAATTTTAATTAATCGATCAACGATCGTGAAATATTTTCGAATTTTCTCTCGAGATAATTGGAGAACATGGCATACCTCTGATCTCGAGAAACACACCAAATTTCACTTCAATTCAATATTCCTCGCTTCGAATTCGTAATTAACAACCCCAAAGATCCAAGGATACTGCAATTTTCGATTTGTAAACAGAAATCTCCTTCAATTTTCCTTCGAGAAAATCGGAGAACATGGTGCACCTCTGATCTCGAAAAAACACACCAAATTTTACTACTTCGATCCAATATTCCCCACTTCGAATTCGTAATCAGCAACCCCAAGGCTGAAGATCCAAAGACACCACGATTTTCGATTTGCAAAAATCGAAAGACGTCTTCTTCGTGCTTTGCTTCGATTTTTCGTCAAAAATTCTCGCGTGTGGCTCGACCCAGCAGAAACCAAATTTCATTTAGATCTAATATTTCTTTACCTCTACTCCTCGCTTCGAATTCGTAATCAGCAACCACAAGGCTGAAGATCCAAGGACAACCACGATTTTCGATTTCCAAAAGTCGAAAGATGTCTTCTTGTGCTTCGTTGCGATTTTTCGTCAAAAATTCTCGCGTGTGGCTCGACCCAGCCGAACCCAAATTTCACTTAGATTTAATATTTCTTTACCTCTACTCCTCGCTTCGAATTCGTAATCAGCAACCGCAAGGCTGAAGATCCAAGGACAACCGCGATTTTCGATTTGCAAAAATCGAAAAACATCTTGGCGCTTCGTTTCGATTTTTCGTCGAAATTTCTCGCGTGTGTCACGACCCAGCAGAAACCAAATTTCACTTAGATTTAATATTCCTTTACCTCTACTTCTCGCTTCGAATTCATAATCAACAACCTCAAGGCTGAAGATCCAAGGATATCGCGATTTCGATTTCCAAAAGTCGAAAGATGTCTTCTTGGCGCTTCGTTGCGATTTTTCGTCGAAATTTCTCGCGTGTGTCGCGACCCAGGAGTGCAACAGGCTGGTTCTCGACGTTAGCATAATCCAGAGTCGCACTTTTGCGCCTTCGCCGTGAAATCGCATTATTCCCGTTTCGGTATTTAACTTTCCCGGTTCGGCTCTCGTGTCGGCAACGTTGTCGTCGCCGAAGGTTACGAGCCGTGACGCTTTATCTTAATCCTCCGGCAATCTTCTCGCGCTCCGAGTTCGCGCTTCCGGTTTCCACCAGCGTCGCTGCAGTTTTCCTGTTTCGCCATCGTTTCCAATCCCGCTGATCTTCCGCGATCCATCGTTCATTTCTGTTACCCTACTGCTCTTCTTCTTCCTTTATTTTCGCATTTTCGGCATTTCGAACGCCGGAAGATTCACTCCCACTGATTCCTTCGCGCGGAAACGTTTGCTAAATCGAAGATTTATTTTTGGCATCTCATGTTTGCATTCGAACAAGCAAGTGGCTGGTACGCAATGATCCATGGATGATCGAGTTAATTTTAACGCGATCGAGAGGATGTAAAACACACGATTATCGAAAATTATAAATTATGAAACTGCGCTTAAAAAATATTTCGAATTAAAAATTCGATTAATTTCTTTATTTTCGACGCTAAACTACCAACGAGGTCAAAATGAATCGTTTCGCGTATTTTATTTCTACGATTTCTAGGAATATATGAACTATTTTTCAAATGATTTATGCTTGCTTTTATTCAGATCGGATGATAATTGTTTAAAATTATTCGTCTTCCTCGTGCCACTGCAATTATCTTCATTTGCGTGTAATATACGTAGCTTCTCATTGTAAGTTCTTCTTGTGTTTCTTTTTTCTTTTTTTTTCTGAATTTATTTCGCGTTAATCCCGACGAAGTTTTAGGTGTTTTTCGTACTAATTTCGTACCGTTTGTTGTCACGGATGGGTGCTTATTATAGCGTGAACGTTCCTCGTTTTGCGTACGTTTTACCACCGTTCGAGATTGCGAAACGGAGCGAGAAGGAAAACACAAAATGTGCACACTCGGCCAAATCATGCGACGGAGAGACCCCGCCAAACTTAAATCGTGTACCATAAATTTAATAACGGGTTTCGACTGTCTTGTGAAACGACGTTGTTATCGATCATGCGATTCATTTGAATACGAAGCGGCGCGTTGCCGTTTGTTTGTTTCTTAAACAGAGGTGTGTGTGTATTTTTTCTTGGTTTTTCGTTTTGTTTTTCTTCCTTTTAATTCCACCGGTTGCGTCACCGTGGCAAAATATTAATGGTATTTTTATACCATCGACGCAACGCGAGACAGTGGGAACATTGTTAGTATCCCGGGGTTCAATCAATTCCCGGTAATGCGATTATGCACTTGGCATTACTTTTCCCGTGCTTCGAGTTATTATATCGTTAAACCGGATATTCGAGTAGTACGCGTTATAACGCGGTAAAAAATTCAGTAATCACCGCTCTTGGCGTGAATACTATTACATCGGGTGTAATTGTTATTTGCGCGAATATCACTGCGAATATTGTCGAATTATTAGGAATATTCTTATTGTTACGGGTTTTAGTATGGTTATTACTAATTTGGGTATAGATTTTTGTTACCATTTCCGGTACATTTGCTATCGATACATTTTTACGTTCGCGTTTGTCCGTTTCGAATCGTTACTTTCGTTTCTGTGTTTCAAAATTGCAGTTACCGTGCACTTTGCTATCGTTATTTATCGTTGCGAGTACTTATTTAAATAATACTACCTATAACATTTATACATTAACCCATTTGCATCATTAAACGGAATATTCCGCGCTTGATAACTGTTGTTTATTCATTCCAAATTTATTTATTATACAGCTATGTTGAAAAATAAATATTTATATTGTAACATCGCATAGAATGATCTTACGTATAATTTTTGGATTAAATATAAATAAGAGTTTCTTTGTCACGCTTAATTTCGATCAAAACTTTGAAAGAATTGTTATAGGGAAGATGCAAATGGATTAATAACATATTCTAAATATCTCCATTATCCTACTACTTTCGCTATTTTTGCAAACGTCATCGTTATTGCAACAGGTGTTACCCAACTATCTCAAATTTTCGTTATCACTATTACGTATACCTTTACTATTACTCCGAATAATTTACCATTATTATCCCACAATTATTCGCTCGAAATATGTCAAGTGCAACATATCGCCTGCCACTTTTCCTATCTATACAGACACCACCGTTATTTTAAGAAATATTACCCAACTATCGCAAAGCTTCCATATTGTCATTACTAATTTTATCGTCACTCCGAATGGTTTATCATTACTATCCCACAATTCTAATATTTCGACATTAACGCTTCTTCATACTGCCATCTGAAACTCTCTTTGCACCTTAGAACGCAATCTCAACTATTCGGAAACGTGTATAAGCCCAAAGCTCACGAACCCAGCGATACTCGATTGTTGTAGACGCAACATATCACCTATCATTTTTCTTACCTTTACAGGCACCACCGTTATTTGAAGAATATTACCCAACTATCGCAAGGTTTCGTTAATATTATTACGAATTTTATTCTTGCTCCGAATGATTTGCCATTACTATCCCACAATTCTAATATTTCGATCATTAACCCTTCCTTACACCGCTACCAGAAACTCTCCACCCTTCCAAAGTGCAACCTTCCTAACTCTCAAATGACTAGAAACTCAAACATCGTGAACATCTCGACTCGAAGTTGATGGTCGACCGTTGTAAACGCAACATATTACCTACTACTTTTCCTATCTTAGAGACAGCACCGTTATTTTAAGAAATATTAGCCAACTATCGCAAAGTTTCGTTAATATTTTTACGAATTTTACTATTATTCCAAATGATTTACCATTACTATCCCATAATTCTGATATTTCGGTCATTAACGCTTCCTCATACCTCTACCTGAAACTCCCTTTGCACCTTAGAACGCATTCCCAACTATTAGTAAACGTGTAGAAGCTGAAAGCTCGCGAACGGAGTGATAGTCGACCGTTGTAAACGCGACTGTCGTCATCGGACATCGACTCACCCTATTGAGAGAAGGAATCACGATAGGAGGCGCACGTGCACGGAGCTTGTCCGAGGTCGGTAATCTCCGGAGCCACTGAATTTTCCAGTCACGCCTTTCACTCGTCCCGATACTTCCTCCTTTCTTCGTCCCTCGTTTCTCTCCAGATAAACTGCCGGTCGCCATTGTTATCCCCGGTTTATCGTTCGCGGGATTCTTTCCTCTGAAAACCGCGTGCATCGCTAACCAGACCGCCGCAGATACTCCTCCGATTCCCCCTTTCACCGTTCCACGACCGCTTCCTCCTTTCGTCGTGGTCGTGGTGGTCGTCGTCGTCCAGAACGCTCTCCGTTACGCCACGAAGCAGGCGTTATCAGCTCGGTGGCGATTTTTTCCCTCGAACCTCGCGAGGACGTCGAACCCTCGATGGCACAATGCGGCCGGCGAATTTCGCCGCCCTTTCACTCGTCCCGCACTTCCTCCTTTCGTTCACTTTGTTGCCGGCAAATTGCGACAGACGATTCGCCGGGCTATTTGGCAGGTCATGGGAGAGTTTTGCCGCGATGCAGACCGGCCGGCCTCGGAATTCCGACGATCACGCCTTGGTATTACGCCGATTTTTACTTTCAGACCACGTGAAAGCATTCTGCGGCTTTCCCGATTCTTCCCGGTCGCCGATTTCTTGACAGATCTTTCTTCCTGGTCTCGATGCGGATCGAACTTTCCGAATTGTCGCGGCATTTCTTTGTTCTCGTTCCTTTCGATGATAAACGCGTTTGATTTTGGTATTCTTCGAGAGTCTTCTTCTGCTTTTATCTTTGAAGATTTTTGAATCGTTGGGATTTGAGAATTGTTGAGAATTGGGTTGATTCGATGATAGGGGTATGTGATTTTATATTTTTCTTTTTTGCGTGTGTGTGGAGAGCGATACTGATATATTTTGGATTTTTCGAATCTTTGGTTTATAGGGGATGTGACAGAGTTATATAAGTGTGATTTGCTTTGATTTGATCGCAATTGCATGCGATTTTGAATTTAATTAGAATTAGGTTCTTCGAATCTTTGATACGTAGTACTTTCGTACGAATAAATATTCTTAATTTACCAGAAATTTTTCTTACACAGTGAATCATAGGATTCTTTTCCTTCTCTTCTAATCTGAATTGTTTCATTAAATACACCTAATTTCAAAATTCTACCATACTCCCAATTTCGAAACCCTTATTACCCATAAACGAAAGAGTATAAAAACCCAAAGATCGCCAAATTTTTTCTTCTACATTAATTCTAATACGATTTCAAACTACTTTTGATACCGATACATATTAAAATTGCAATATCTAACAAGCTTTTGCGAAAATAATAATTAAATCGCAACCACATCATAACAATTAAGAATATTTCTTTCCTCTTCCCCATCTCTATAAAATTACAAAGTTCAAAAGAAAT